>NC_090439.1:521138379-521438379 GCF_031143425.1 Pleurodeles waltl
CAGCTTCTGAATGGCTTGCCAGTTGAGCCTGTACTCATGGATGATGCCTTGTTGGCGGAGCCCCAGAAGGGTTGTCCTGGTGCGGAATATCCTCTCCTGCCTTCTGCATTGCCTTTGGGGGTTCCTGCTGGTGTTGTGGAAGCTGCTGATGTTGGTCCTGTGCTCTGCGTCTGCGTCTGCGTGCATACTGGATAAAAAGCACCTCCATGTCTTCCTTTTGGAGCTCTGCTGTTGCTTCTGTGTGTTTTCATTAAGTACAGGTGTGTTTGCCCCATTTTAATGCCTGCCCTAACCCAGGCGTTATTTTTTTACGCAAAATGGGCTGTGCGTCATTTTCCACCTCCGCCTCCAGGCCGTGCGGGATTTTTGCGCGATTGGATAAATAAGGCGCGCAGGTGTTTAAGTCATTTTTTGAACGGGAACGCCTACCTTGCATGTCATTAATGCAAGGCGGTTTCCCGCATCTAGAAAATGACGCACACAGCAGAATTTTGGCGTTCGCGGGCTCAGGCATCAAAGTTTAAATACGGTGCATTGTTTTCGCTGAATGTGCGTCAAAATTTTTGACACACATTTGGCGCAAACAGAGTATAAATATTTTCCTAAGTTTCTGTAGCACCCCCAATTCAGAATGAATGGGTTCCATAAAATTGCGGTGCCATACCCAATTTCTTAATTGCGACTTTCAAAACCGAAGGTAACTGATAAGACTTCAAATGTGAACCATCCTGATGAACAAATACAAACCTGGAATCATTCGGCAAAAAGAAGTCCAACAATATACCGGACCCGCTGGGGGATCACCACCCTGCATCACCACTTCATGCCCCCTCCCCAACTGATCAGCCTTTGATGTCTGTAACCACAGACAAATTAAACCCGCCCTCACACACACGTCAGAGCACAGAATGCCTGTCTTATCTTTTACATTGAACAGCTCAGAGGCTCTAAACATCCAATGAAAGAGCCATGACATGCACATGGACATTAAAAACACCTTCCACAGTGAAAAATAAATTTCCTTTAAAACTAAAATTATATTCCACAGCATATGTGCTGTTATCAGGCATCTCTGATCACATCTTGCACCCCGTTTTTAGCCCAGCCTGCCAGGGTCCTTCTGCAGATCTCCCCCTCCACTGGATCATAACCCCAAAAACACTTACCATAAAATTAAATACCTGTGAACTTACCGATATGGTTACAGCTGACACCCCAACTCAATCTGCTGCATGATGAAGCAAACAGCATCCCCCCGTCTTTCTCTAAAAGCTAAAAGCCCTCCCACCCTCCTGACTGCACCTGATTTTAGACATTCTGGCTAAGCCTGATCATAACTTTTTTGTGTAGATGGAGCTATGGACTGTTGAATCAGCTCCAACATCCTCAAATTCCTATCTCCCATAATGCCCCAGGAACTGCTGTCTTCTGTGCATCTGTTCCCGGTGCAAGCCCATGGAACCTCTGCCACTGCGAATAAAATAGCGCATCAGCAATGTCACTATTCACACCTGGAACATACCTGGCCTTAAGCACTATGGTAAACTTCAAAATGTTCAGTAGAAACACCCTCAGCAATTTCAACACTTTCTCATCCTTAGCTTTCTGCAAATTCACTAAATTCAACACTGTCTGATGGTCTACATTGAAAACCACATTTCTATTAGCTAGTGCCTGTCCCCTTAGAGACAATGCCACCACCAACGGAAAAAAATCCAAATAGGCAATATTATGCTGGGCCACTTTTCATGAATTTGGCCAACTCTCAGCAGCCCAATGTCCATCTTAGAACAATGCAAAACCATGTGCACCTGAAGCATCCGAGAAAATTTGAATTTGCCAAAACCAATCCCCATCTTTCAGAAACATAGGCCCTCATTACAACATTGGCGGCAAAAGCCGTTTACCGCCGTGCGGAAGACCGCCAACACACCGCCGCGGCAGCGGAATTCCGCCACGGTCATTATGACCCACTGCTCGGAATCCGCCAAAATTCAGACACCCACACAAGTCCGCCACACTAAAGGTCAGTGATAAACTGGCAAAAACAAAACCTCCACCGTCACGCCAACAGAAATAAGCCCACACTATCCCGACACACGAATCCACGCGGCCGTCTTTCAACCGTGGTATTCCATTGGCGGTACACACCACTGTGCTCAAAATACACACATCTACAAAACACAACCACATTGGACAATTCCAAATTCACACACCTGATACACATACACACACCACTCCCACATACCCATTACAATATAAAACACACACCGACATCACCCACAAACCCCTACGACGAAATTACCGAAAGAAGGCCAGAGAGAGACACTACAAACTACTACCAAGCATCCACAGGCACACAATACCATCACCCACATAACTTCCACGCACCTCACACAACACACCACTAAATATCACCCCACTTATCACTAAACACACCACCCCATACATCACCCACACCACCCCATGGCACGGCAAAGACACCCCAGGTTCTCTGAGGAGGAGCTCAGGGTCATGGTGGAGGAAATCATCCGGGTAGAGCCACAGCTATTCGGATCACAGGTACAGCACACCTCCATAGCTAGGAAGATGGAGCTATGGCGCAGAATAGTGGACAGGGTTAACGCAGTGGGACAGCACCCAAGAAATAGGGATGACATCAGGAAGAGGTGCAATGACCTACGGGGGAAGGTGCGTTCCGTTGTCTCAAGACACCACCTTGTGGTTCAGCGGACTGGCGGCGGACCGCCACCTCCTCCCCCACAACTAACAACATGGGAGGAGCAAGTCTTGGTGATTCTGCACCCTGAGGGCCTCGCAGGAGTAGATGGAGGAACGGACTCTGGTAAGTCAACTCTTAACTATTACATCCCCCACCCTACTTGCATGCTATCACATAACCCCAACCTCACCCTCACCCCCATCACTCCAACTCCTCACAAATGTCCCAACATCACAAACCACACATCCCAACACCAAGTCCTGCATCCAACAACAAAGCATGGACACCCATCACCAAAGCATGGCCACTGCACATACCCATACACCCCCCTAAACCACCAACACACAAGGTCCCACACAGGAATGCAAGCACTGGGGTACACGGTCACCCACCCATTGCAAACCATGGCACACATAGATGTAATAAACATCCTTTTATACCCCTGCAGGACCCCTACCCAACGTCACCAGACAGGAGGGTCCACACATGTCCACACCACCAACAGAAGAGGCCCACAGTGATGACAGCAGCTCTGCACAACTGGATCTAGACGACCAGCCCGGCCCATCTGGGACCTCTGGACAGTCGGTTCCCCTGACATAGTCACAGGTCACCACAGAGGTTCCCCCCTCTGGAAACACCAGCACAGCACCCACCCAGCGGGCCCATACCTCTGTCCCCAGGGTATGTCAATCAGCAGAGTGTCCACCACTACAGGGAACCCAGGCTAACCCACCACCCCAACAACACCAGGGACCTGGGGGCAGTGGCAGTGGGCACACGATCCAGGGGACGGAGGCCCAGGAACACAGGGGAACTGGGAGGGCTGCTGTGTGACAGGAGAAGGACAGGCCAAGGGAACCCACTCTCCACAAGGCCCTCTCCAACATCATGGGAGCCTACCACCATTCCCAGGAGACAATGGCAACAGTACTGGCCAAGTTTCAGGAGACCCAGTGCCTGCAGGAGGAACAGTATTTGGGCTTCAGGGAGGAACTCAGATCCATCAATTCCACCCTGGGCACCATCGTAGGGGTGCTGAAGGAAGTTCTCAACACCAGGAGGAACACTGTGACACAACAAGGGGCCCCTGACACTAGCCTGGACGATGAACTTCCCACCACCTCCGCCGGCGCTAGTGGACAGGAGGCACCGCCACAGGACCACCACACCAGCACCCCACCCCCTGCAGAGGGAGAACCACCCTGCAAACGGTCCCTGAAATCCAGGACAAAGACAGAGAACGATGCCAAGACCCCCGCCAAGAAATGAGACCACCCTGAATGTCATCCTTCTGTCCCACCTTGTCACCCTGTCCATCCTCAAACTGCCCCAGCTCCACTTCCTATGCCCATTTGGGCAATGCACCTGTGAGACTAATAGACTGGACTCTGCCATGGACATTCCTCCACCATCACCCCTCACCATTTTACAACCCCCTCCAATATTGAGCACTGAAATAAACACCCTTAAGGCACAAAACAATCTGGAGTCTGTCTGTGATTTGGAAATAGTGTATTAACAATTACAGTGTCAAAATGCTCTTTCAATTGTAATGTCAACATACCTATGTCACACAGCTCTAGTCCATGAGGAAACAAAGCAGATGTCACACTGTGGGACCCACATCTATGAAATCGTAAGGGAAAGTGACAACTCAGTGACCATACACGGGGTGAAACCGACAGATAGTAGAGAGGTAGTGGTGTTAAAGTACATGTAGTAGGCAGGTTTGTATTCTTACCTGTGTCTCACTGGAAGTATTGCAGGATAACTGAGTTCCTGTTGTCGATGTCCTCTTCTTCTGCTTCCTCGTCTTCACTGTCCACAGGCTCCACAGCTGCCACAGCACCTCCATCTGGACCAATCTCCTGCATAAAAGGCACCTATCGTCGCAAAGCTAAGTTGTGAAGCATACAGCATGCCATGATGATCTGGCACACCTTCTTTGGTGAGTAGAATAGGGATCCACCAGTCATATGGAGGCACCTGAACCTGGCCTTCAGGAGGCCAAAGGTCCGCTCTGTAATCCTCCGAGTCCACCCATAGGCCTCATTGTAGCTTTCCTCTGCCCTTGTCCTGGGATTCCTCACTGGGGCAGTAGCCATGACAGTTTGGGGTAACCAGAGTCACCTGCAAATGGCGAGGTTAGACGCACACTAACCTGTAGGGATATCCCCAGACCCAGACAACCATTCCCACTGACTTGCTTCCAGGTGCTCACCTAATAGCCACACACGGTGCCTCTGGAGTTGAGCCATCACATAAGGGATGCTGGATGGAAGCGTCATGCACTGAGCCAGGGAATTTGGCATTCACATGGGAGATGTACTAGTCGTCCAAATACACCATCTGCACATTCCTCGAATGATAACTCTTCCGGTTTCTGTACACCTGTTCACTCCTGCGGGGGGTACCAAAGCCACATGGGTCGCATCAATGGCACCTATGATGTTGGGGATATGTCCCAGGGCATAGAAATCACCTTTCACTGTAGGCAAATCCTCCACCTGAGGGAAAACGATGTAGCTCTGCATGTGTTTCAGCAGGGCAGACAATACTCTGGACAACCCGTTGGAAAACATAGGCTGGGACATCCCTGATGCTATGGCCACTGTTGTTTGAAGTGACCCACTTGCAAGGAAATGGAGCACTGACAGCACCTGCACTAGAGGGGGGATTCCTGTGTGATGGTGGATAGCTGACATCAGGTCTGGCTCCAGCTGGGCATACAGTTCCAGGATTGTGGCACGATCAAGCCCGAAGGTGATGATCACATGTCTTTCCTCCATTGTCGACAGGTCCACCAGCGGTCTGTACACCGGAGGATGCCGCCATCTCCTCACATGTCCCAGCGGACGTGCCTTTGAAGGACAACAGCGAGCACAGAGTCAACCAACTCAGAGGTGCGTACCCACAGCTTACACAGAACACAAATCATATTCCGAAATTTGGCCTGTATGAGTGTTGAGGCAAGCCCTAGGTATGTGTGACGCAGTTAAAAATTAAGCCATGTGGGCCCCTGAAATGGCGTCTGCCTGACCTGTAAAGTGGGACAATGGGATGTGACGTAACTGCGCTGGCGTTGTACACCGTTGTGGTAGGCGGTCGAAGATCGCAGCGCAATTCTGCATTGGTTATCATTGGACCCTATGGGTCCCAGGAGCCAATGACGATGTACGCCGGTGGTGACGGTACACACCGCCGCGGACGTGACCGCCATTTTCTATCTGTTCAATCACTCGATACCTGATCTTCGACAGGAGAGGACCTACACTGCAAGTGCTGCTGTGACCTCAGTCTGGAAGAGACAATGGCTCGTGCGTCTGGGGAAAGGGCCCCTGCCTTCACATCGGAGGAGTTGGAGAAACTCGTGGATGGGGTCCTCCCCCAGTACACGCTACTCTACGGTCCTCCAGACAAACAGGTAAGTACACTGGGAGAATGCTGTATGGGCTATGCCTGTGTGGAGTGGGGTGGATGAAAGATGGGGGGGGAGATTGAGGCGTGCATGAAACAACAGTGAGTGCATGTGCCACATGGCAAGGGTAGGGATGGGGGCTAATGACTGTGATGGTGCAGTTGGTAATAACTTTCCTTTTTCCCCTGTACAATTCATGTAGGTCAGCGCCCACCAGAAGAGGGACATCTAGTGTGCCATCGCCAAAGACATCTGGACCCTGGGGGTCTATCACAGAAGGAGCACCCACTGCCGTAAGAGATGGGGGGACATTCGCCGCTGGAGCAAGAAGACGGCGGAGGCCCAGCTGGGGATGGCCTCCCAACGTGGGAGGAGTGCCTGTCGCACCATGACTCCCCTGATGTTCAGGATCCTGGCGGTGGTGTACCCGGAGTTGGATAGGCACATGAGGGCATCAAAGCAGCCACAAGGGGGTGAGTACACTCTCATTCAGCTGATTTTGCGCGCAGTGGAGGTGTCTGGGTGGGGGAGGTGGGCTGTGGGTTTCCCTAGGCCAGGGCGAGTGTGCTAGTTAGGTTCCCTTGTTCTGGCGGACCCTCTGGCACCCCACCCCACCTGTGTACAGTGCCAAGTACACCTAGTCAGGCTCCTGTGACATCCATGTGTGCATATGTCAGCCATAGCCTTGTAGGTCATGTCCCAGGGATTGAACAGTGGTCCCCAATTGTGTGGCATAGTGCAGGGGGCTTCTGTGTCTGTCGTGTCCGCCAATGGTAGCGGTAATGCATGCACTCAACATGTCTTTCTTCTGTCGTTCACCCTCTTTTTGTGGTCTCCATGTTCTTGTGTGCATTAGCATCATCAGGCGGAGGAACAGTGGCACCGGAGCAGGAGGGAGCTGCATCCCACATGGCCCTGGAGGGCGAGACTACAGACTCGGAATTCACCAGTGGGACGGAGGGCGAGGGGAGCTCCACGGCGGGGACAGGAACTGACACCAGTGATACGGACTCATCCTCTGATGGGAGCTCCCTTGCGGCCACATCTGTGCCCCTCGCATCTACAGGTACAGCCGCCACCCCCCCTACCAGCACCGCCCTCCCAGCAGCACCGCAGCCTTTGCCCCGTGCCCGCTCACCCAGGAGGGTGGGCATCACCTTCGCCCCAGTCACCTCAGGCCCTGCCCCAGTCACCCCTGCTGCCCTCATTGAGGAGGCCATTGACCTCCTCAGGTCCCTCACTGTTGGGCAGTCTACCATTTTGAATGCCATCCAGGGTGTAGAGAGGCAGTTGCAACAAACAAATGCATTCCTGGAGGGCATTCATTCTGGTCAGGCGACCCTTGAGCGAGCTTTTCAGACTCTGGTCTCAGCACTGATGGCAGCTATTGTCCCTGTCTCTAGCCTCCCCCCTCCAACTTCCTCCTCCCAGATCCAATCCCCTGTACCTCAGCCTATTCCAAGCACACCATCAGACCAGCATGCACACACGTCAACACACAAGGGAAGCTCAGGCAAACATAAGCACCACACATCACACAGGCACTCACGCAAGCATCACACACATGCAGACACACCAACATCCACTGCCTCCTCTGTGTCCCCCTCTTCCTTGTCTCCCTCCTCCCTCCCAGTCTCATCTCCACTCACACCTGCATGCACTACATCTACAGCCACTACTTCCATCACCAGCACACACACCACCACACCCCGCTCATGTGCAGTCACCACCCCCACTACCATTCACACGTCCCCTGTGTCCTCTCCCAGTGTGTCTGTGACGCCACCTCCCAAGATACACAAACGCAGGCACACACCCACCCAACAGCCATCCACCTCACGACAGCCTACAGCACATGCACCTTCACCTAAAGTCAACAAACGAACACCTCCTACAACCACAACCTCTTCCTCCACTCCCAAACCCCCTCCAGCTATCCGTCCCAGTGTTCCCAAGAAACTTTTCCTGGCCACCCTTGACCTCTTTCCCTCACCTCCCCCACCCCGTCCGTCTCCTAGGGCCCGACTCTCCAGGTCCCAACCTAGCACCTCAGCCACATCATCTCCAGGACCAGTGGTGCCTGCAGTCACCGGATTCTGGAGTGCACCGGGCAGCAGGGTAGCCAGTGTGGCACGGAGCCACAGCACGGACAGTCCCCCACCTGTCAAGCATCAAAAGTTGGCCAGTGCCCGGCAGGAGAGGGGGAAGACTCCAGTCACCAAAGCCGCTCCCAGGGGTACAGTGTGGAATCAGCTGCGACAACTTCCAAGGTGGGGAAGGGGCACAAGAAACTCAGCAAGTCTGGGAAGAGCAGCACGGCAAAGAAGACTGCCATCATCCCCGCTGCCCAGGATGCCACCGCCATCAGCCCCGCTGCCTAGGAGGCCACCGCCAGCACCAGCCCCGCTGCCCAGGAGGCCACCACCATCATCCCCTCTGCCCAGGAGGCCACCGCCATCATCCCCACTGCCCAGGAGGCCACCGCAAGCATCATCCCCGCTGCCCAGGAGGCCACCGCCAGCATCATCCCCGCTGCCCAGGAGGCCACCGCCAGCACCAGCCCCCCTGGGCCAGAGAGGACCACCAGCACAGCCCGCTGGGCCAGACAGGACCGCCAGCACCAGCCCGCTGGGCCATAAAGGACCGCCAGCACCAACCCTGCTGGGCCATAAAGGACCGCCAGCAGCTGAGTCACTGCTAAGGACCGCTGAACAGGACACTGCCGCCACCGCTGAACAGGACACTGCCGCCACAAGCACCGCTGAACAGGACACAGCCGCCAGAAGCACCTCTGAACTGGACACTGCCGCCACAAGCACCGTTGGCAAGGACCCCACCGCAACAAGCACCGCTGGCCCATGAGCACCAAGGGCACTGACACTACTGAGTCTGTCACGAGCAGAATGAAGCACTCTGGGCACAAAGTCCCCTCCAGAACCAGTGGAGAGATACATCCACTACCTCAGTCCTTGGCAGGATGAAGCACTCTGGGCACCAGGCCCCCTCCAGAACCAGTGGACTAAGGCATCCACTACCTCAGTCCTTGGCAGGATGAAGCACTCTGGGCACAAGGCCCCCTCCAGAACCAGTGGAGACTGTTATCCACTTGAGAGACTGTGGCTTTGCACTCCCCAGGATTGAACAGTGGGCAACCCAACCACTGTAGAGACTTGAGAGACTGTGGCTTTGCACTCCCCAGGATTGAACAGTGGGCATGTGGCCCCCTCGTGGATTTGGCGTTGTGCACTCAACCGGCTGAGGTGCCTGTTTTATTGCTATCTGATGCCCCTGCAGTGTTCTCTCCATCATGTTTGGGGATTGAGTGTGGGCCTCGCCAATGCCGTGTGGGCCCAGTGTTCCACGGACTTCAATGGAGCACTACCTGGACTACTATTCTTGGTGTATATATTTGTTAGTAGTGTATATATATTTTTGCGTACTGGATTTTAATATATTACAATAGTTACACTCATTTCCTTTTGTCTTTGCATTCTTCCGGGGGGTTTTGGGGGGTGAAACTGTAATGTATCATGATGTATTAGTGTGCGTCTTGGAGTGGGTGAGGGTGGGGGTGTTGCGTGTGTGTGTCCCTGTTTTTTCCCTCTCCCTTCCCCTGTGTCGTTGGTGCAGTACTCACGTGGTCCAGATAAATGCTGGCAGGATCTGGAGCTCGGGTTCCATGGCGTCCTGATTCCTCGTGGGGTGTGTAGGGATGAACGTTTTCCCTTTGAAGTCCTGTTTCCGCCGTGTTTTTGTTCGCTGTGAATCCGCCCAGGAAAAGGTGGCGGATTGGTAGGTTGTGATACTGTGATACATTGTCCTCCGCCTCTCTGTTGGCGGTGACCGCCATGCTGTTTGTTTGTACCGCCGTGGCGGTCTGAGTGTTAAAGTGGCTGTCTATGTTGGCGGTTTCCGCCACGGTCGTGATTCCATTTTTTTTTCCGCCGGCCTGTTGGCGGTCTTTCTGCCGCTTTAACACCGACCGCCAGGGTTGTAATGACCACCATAGTCACTCCATTGAAATCTTGCAAGAAGGAAATCTACATCCTCAAATCAGCCTGGACACTGGCTCGAAGACTCATATGATGGTGAGGTAACAGTGCTCCTCTAAGAGCGAAACCCAAGGGTCTGCAAAAAGCCCTTCCTACTCTCACCACTCTACAAGCAAAATTTAAATGACCAAGCAAAAATGTGTACTTGCCTCAATTCCAACTTAGGTCTTTGGACTGTCTCCTTTAACAATGCAATGAGCATATGCGCCTTCTCCAGTGAACATGGAACTGAGAAACAAATAGGCAACATCCTATCAACATAAATGTCATGCTCAAACTGTACGCCCAACAAAGAAAAATCATCCAGGTGCACCGGAAGGAGTCTAACAGGAGACTGAATATCAGATTTTGCCATTTCTGCCCCAATGCCACAGCCTCTTACCAATGCAATTGCCTCGTCAACTGATGCAAAGTGAACAATGGAGTCCTCCTGGGCAAGGCAATCATTAATAGATGCCCCTAAAGGCCATGACAGATGATGTATCAACCTAAACTCACTCTGTTGTTTTTTTGGTATCACACCCAGAGGAGAAATGGTCAAGTTCGGCATCGGCCAACAATCAAACGGGCCCATAATTCTCCTCAACCCCAGTTCCTTCTGTAACTTAGCCCTAACTACTTCAGGTCGCTTCGTTGCAGACTTCAAATTTCTTGCCAATCTCCGGATTCTTGGTCCTTGATAGCACAAACGAAAAACCCCAGAACAACATTTTTGCCTCAGATTCCTTTGGATAAAACTGCAGCCAATACTTCAGCATCTCCATTTTAATATGAGTAGGACCCAGGACCCTTTATCCACCACAAGATGCATGTGGCCCCTGCTCCTCTCACTGCCTCTATCTTGGTTGCCTTGCCAGCACCACTGCATCCATCCGAAACATTGATAAACCAGATGCCTACCTCCACACCTGGAGCAGTCATGCCTAAATTTACATTTCTGTCCTTTACACACTCCATTGTTGAACGCCCAACATGCCCCATTCTGAAGCAGCTGTCCTTTTGACGCATTTCTCACCCCATATTGGGTGGGGCGGCCCTGAAAGGGCTTATACTGTAAGGGCAACCCACTACAGATATGCATTACCGTTGTGTTCCTAGCAGTCCGAAGCCACTGCATCCATAATTCATTTTCAATCTCTATGTTAGAAATGGGGTCTTTGGTTGGCAGTCAGGATACCCCCTTTCCAAGCAAGGACCCTCTCTCTAGTCAGGATAAGTCACACACAATCCAAATTGTCCTATGCCCAGCCTCTGGTGCCTTGGCACTCAGCAGTCAGGCTTAACTTAGAAGGTAAGGTATAAAGTATTTGTGCAATAAATAATGCAATAATGCAGTATAACCACCACAAAAATACACCACACAGGTTTAGAAAAATATAGAATATTTATGTAGATAAACTAAGGTCAAAATTATCAAGATTTACATGTTGAAATATCCCTTTGGAGAATGTTAAAAAGAATCTTAAGTTCTTAAAAGCAATAAGTGTCTCTTGCAAGCACAAAGTTTCTGGTTTGCGTCTAAATTATCCACAAGGGACCGCAGAGGAGGAGATGCGTGGCAAACGAGGAGTGTGTCGATTTTTCTGGGGGCACACAGATGATTTGTCAATATTTTTCATGCAGCCAGGGCTTTGCTTGATTTCTGGTGCACGGACTTGGATCCTCTTCCGGTCGCAGGGTATCTGGATCCCCCAAGGATGATACAGAGAAATTCTGGGCGTGCAGGACGAAGTCACAGGAGCTGCGTCGATCTGGTGGGCGATGCAAAGAAATTTCTGTCGCACGGCAGGTGCTGCGTCGATTCTTCTCACAGGAAGTCAGGCTCCATCGTACGGCTCAGCTATGAGTCGATCCACTGGGCCGTGCGTCGAAGTTCTGGTCAGAACGCTGGCGCTGCGTCGATCTCCACTTGGGGAGCCAGGCTGTGTCGTTCCGGTTCGTCGTGCAGTGATTTTCCCACTACGATGCAAAATTTGCTATACAAGGAGTTCTTCGCAGAGATGAAGTCTTTTTGGCCCTGACAATTCAGAAAACAGGAGGCAAGCTCAATCCAAGCCCTTGGAGAGACGTCTCAGCAGAGCCAGAGGGCAGCAAGGCAGCAGGACAACAGCAAGGCAGCAGGACAACAGCAAGGCAGCAGTCCTTTTCAGCAAAGAAGTCAGGTGAGTCCTTTGGGCAGTCAGGCAGCTTCTCTTGGCAGATTGCAGGTTCTGGTTCAGTTTCTTCACAAGTGGTATCTTGTCCAGAAGTGTCTGAGTTGGTAGGGTCAGAGGCCCTGTTTAAATACCCAAAAGTGCCTTTGAAATGGGGGAGACTTCAAAGTGTGGCTTAGAAGTGCACAAGGTCCCTTTCAGTTCCATCCTGTCTGCCAGGGTCCCAGTAGGGGGTGTGGCAGTACATTGTGTGAAGGCAGCCCACTGTCCTTTGACATGTAAGTGTCAGGCCATCCACCCTCCCAGCCCAGGAAGACCCATTGAGTATGCAGAAGTGTGCAGGTGTGACTGAGCATCCTGTGTTTGGGGTTGTGTGAGTGAAATGCACAAGGAACCTGTCAACTAATCCAGCCAGATGTGGATTGTAAGCCACAGAAGGATTTAAGTGCAGAGAAATGCTCACTTTCTAAAAGTGGCATTTTTAAAACAGTAATATTAAATCCAACTTCACCAGTCAGCAGGATTTTGTATTACCATTTTGTCCATACTAAATATGACCTTGTTACCCCTTTCAGATCATAATCTACCACTCAAACAGTATATGAGGGTAGCCCTAATGTTAGACTATGAAAAGAGCAGGCCTCACAGCAGTGTAAAACGATTTTAGGAGTTTTACACTACCAGGACATATAAACTACACAAGTACGTGTCCTACCTTTTACCTACACAGCACCCTGCCCAAGGGGTTACCTTTGGCCTACCTTAGCGGTGACTTATATGTAGGAAAAGGGGAGTTTAAGGCTTGGCAAGTACTTTTAAATGCCAAGTCAAATTGGTAGTGAAACTGCACATACAGGCCTTGTAATGGCCGGCCTGAGGCATGGTTAGGGGGCTACTTATGTTGGTCGCACAATCATTGCTTCAGGCCCACTAGTAGCATTTACTCTCTAGGCCCTGGGCACATGTAGTGCACTTTACTAGGGACTTATAAGTAAATTAAATAAGCAATTGGGTATGAGCCAATGTCACCATGTTTAAGGGAGGCAGCATTTCCATCTTAGCACTGGTTAGCAATGGTAAAGTGAGCAGAGTCCTAAAATCAGCAAAACAGTGTCCAAAAAGTGGAGGGAGGTAGGCAAAACGTTAGGGGTGACCACCCTAAGGCTGTCAGGTCTAACACTCTCCCCACTCCTTGTCCAGATAAATGGCCATCCTTGATGTGAACTCCTCATCATACCTGAACAAACCAAAACCGCTATAATCCATTTGAGCTCTCTGTACAATGTTCATGTACTTGAACAAATCTACACACCTCTCTGGATAACGTTCACAATAAACACTCACATATATCAAAAAGGCGGAAGTCCAATTTTCTATAGTGGTAGGTACTTTGGGCCTACGCGCTAACTCCCACTCATAATCTTTTGAAGCTTCCTTTGCCTTTACTTCCCTGTGAAGTAATTAGAAAACGTCAACAAATTCAGCTTTACACATTTTTTCTTTCATACTTTGAGTGAGATGAGCCCCAACGGCATTGACAGTTCCAGTTATGGAAGCTTTTTGTTCTTTCACTTTCCCCAGCACCTTCCTTTCTCAACTTACTCTCCTGAAGCTGACTTTTACCACCTTAAAGCGAATCCAACTGATCTGCACCCTGAACCGTTGCTGCTACATCCTGTTTTGAAATTCCAACATTTTCTTCTTCCGCTATCGCAGCCTGAATCCCCATATTCCTTCCCATGGACTTCTCCCCCACTTCTGCCCTCGCTCCTTGAGACACCTCCCCCTTTCAAACCATTCCCTTCTCTTCTCACCTCTAGGTAGGTTTACATCTGTGATTGTCTTCCTTCCTTTTTCCATCTGGATGATTACTCTGGACCGCCTTCTCTGTTTCCTCCTGAAAAACACCAAAACTCATTACCCCATTAGACAACGTCTTTTTCCCAAAACCTTTGTCCTCCACCCTCTGTTGTACAATCTCCCCCACTTCTGGTGCTTCTCCCTCCTCATAATCTAAAACCTCCTCTTCAAGACCATAGTTTTCCTCAACGAAATCAGCACCCTGGTTGGTAGACAGCTCTTCAAATACCAGCTGTTGTTGCATTGTTTGAAATTCAGGTCCGGATGTTTCCCCTGATGTCTGGTGAGTTGCTCCAGATCTCGCCATCACTTCTAAGTGGTTTCCGTAAGGTGCCCTAACCCCCACCGTCATATTCTGGTTGCCTGCTGACCCCCAAGCCGCGGTGATGACGTTTACTCTTCATGAACACCCATTGCATGAGTCCTGCCACACCCAGTCTGCAAGACAATTGACCTTGGCTGCCAAAAATCCAATCTGACCTGCACCATACCTGCCTTTCCCCCAACATCAGTCTCTCCATATAACATGCCTATCATGCCTTGCCCACTCTTATCTTCAATTTCAAGATGCTGCCCTGTCCTATATATTCCTGGACTTATGCAACATGGGACTGACCAACCTAGGAATAAACTGTAGCATTCTGCCATCTTGTCTAATCATAGGCATATTTGCTGTCTCTACGCCTGAATCTAAACACCCTACAGCTGCCCGCACCTCTTCCTATTCATCAGGGCACCACAATTACGATGTCCTGATGTTCAACCATGGGCACAGCCATCTTTGTTGTTGCCCCCAAGTGCCTTTCCTTAAATATAACCTCCCCTCGCTCATGGCCTATTTCTGAGGGGAGCTTGTTCTATGACTTCCCTCATGACGCGCGTCTTCATGAGCACATGCGCATCTTCTCCCAAGGTCTCCATGTAGCTCTGCTTCGCCACCGCACTCCCCTCACAATACCTCTGCCTCACCAAACAACTCGCTGCCTCAGAGACACGCCGAGAGCCACACAAAATTCCGATGGCCTCTCCTACCACCTGCGACCTGAGCCGGTAAAAAAACTCCCGATTCTTCTTTCACATTGCCCTCGCTTCCGGAGATGGGTACATTTTTCTACCACCTACACTTCTTTGCCCAACTTTTTTACTTTTTTGATTCAGCGATGTCCATGCCATAACTGCCGCTGCCATACCCTCCGATGACACCCTCTTTGGCCTTTTTAAAGCCACCCAGGCTTGTTCCAACACCCCTTCCTGTAAAAGATCCTCCCTACCTTCCTCCGGCAAAACTTCAACACCTGTACTATTCTACTACTCTTCTCCATTCCTGCCCTCTATTTAAATCGCTGCTACCTGAAACTAATAAAAACCAACAATACAATTCTAATCTAAAGCCTACCTCACCTCAAACTCAAACCTTTATATCTGTATGTGACAAAATGGCCACCCACTCCTTGACGCCTATTTATAAACCCTCTTAGAAATGGGGTCTCTAGCTGGCAGTCGGTTTGCACCCTGTCCAAGTAGGGACCGTCACTCTAGTCAGGATAAGGGAGATACCTACTCAGATAACCCCTGCTCATCCCCTTGGTAGCTTGGCAGGAGCAATCAGGCTTCTCTCCAATGTGTAAAGCATTTGCACATAACACACAGTAACACAGTGAAAACACTACAAAAGGACACCACCCCAGTTTTGGAAAAATAGCCAATATTTATCTATTTAAAACAAGACCAAATACAATAAAAATCCAAAATACAGTGATAAAAATATGTATTCTGCAAGATTTACTCAAAACTACTGTTCCTTGAAGTCAATAGCTCCACCTGGGGCTATCACGGCGTCGTGCAACAAAACCAACAGTTCAGGCCTTTGTGCAGGGATGCCTGGTGATGACACTGGAGTCGATGATGCTGGCGTCAGTGGACCCGGGCTGCGGTTTGGGACAGGACAGTGCTTTGTGCTCCTCACAAACGGTGTCCACAAGCCAAGGTGCAGGCAGTGGTGCCGGTGTCAGCAGGAGCGGCAGCGTCGGGGAGGCCCTTGCTGCAGTGTGAGCAGGTGATGCCAAAGTGCGGGGCCCACAGGTCACGGTGCGCGCAGCAGCCCAGTGAAGTCGTCTGATGACGGTGTCGGTGAGACCAGGGTTGCGGTGCAAAGCGGGGCAATGTGACTCCGTGCGGTGTCTGCAGGTCACGTGCAAGCCAGTACCGTCGATGGCGGCGTCATGGTGGTTTCTCCTCTTGAACAGCACAAAACACACAGAGGGTCATTATGACCCTGGCGGTCAGCATTTATATGGAGGAAAGTACTGCCATCAGGCTGGCGGTACTCTCCTCCACATTAAGACATTGGTGGTTTGGCTTAAGCCAAACCGCCAATGTACCACACCGACTGCCATGGCAGTAACGACCACCAACCTGGAGACTTCAATCTCCAGCCCAGTGGCCGTCACTTGCCCGCCTGCGGGATTATGACCCTGCCTATCGCTATGGTTTTCGTGGCATTCTTACCGCCACGAAAAGCAATGGCGGTAGGCACTATCAGTGACAGGGTTTTTCCCCAACCCCCTCCACTTCCACAGGTTTTCCTGTTCCTCTCCAAAACCCCTCCTTCATACATGCCCCTCCCGTCACACACACACACACGCATACACACACCAATTCCAACATTCATCCACGCATGCATACATACATTCACACACACATCCGCTCACACTTACATACATACACGCACACATGCATTCACACAACTCAACATACACACACTCACACCCCCAAACATGCACACACACAACACACACCCGCATTCACGCATGCACAGACATGCACACACACCCCCAAACACACACACAACACCCCCCACCCCTCTCCCCTGTCGGAGCACCCGACTTACCTGTAGTCAGGGGGTCCTCTGGCAGGAGACAGGATGAGGCACTGCTGCCAGCAGCAGCATCCACCAGCAGAACACCACCAAGCCGTATTGTTCTCATAATACGGCCTGGCGGTGGTCGACTGGCATGGCACTGCTGGTGGCAGCAGCACCGCCTTACCACCATCCACCGGCATGGCCACAGATGGATTTCTGCCATCCTTCTGGCAGAAATCCGGCTGTACTCATAATCCGTCGGATGGCTGGTAGCCAAGACGACAGTCTTTTGGCAGCCATCGCCGCGGCAGTAGGCGGTTTTTACCGCCGGGTCAGAATGACCCCCACAGTTCCCAGTGCTGCAGGATGAGGAAACTGAAGTCTTCGGTGTCCCTGAGACTTCCAACAGGAGGCAAGCTCTACTCCAAGTCCTTGGAGAACTTTCTCAAGCAGGACACACAGCAAAGTTCACCCTTTGCACTCTTTTCAGGAAGAAGCAGCATCTGCAGGCCAGTCCAGCAAAGCAATACAGCAAAGGGACAGTGCTCCTCCTCCAGCTCTTCAGCTCTTCTCCTTGGCAGAGGTTCCTCTTGATTCCAGAAATATTCTAAAAGTCTGGGTTTTTGGGTCTTCTTCTCATACTCTGTCCTGCCTTTGAATTTGGCAAACTTCAAAGCAAAGTCTCAAGTGTTTGCAAGATCCTTCCTTGTCCAGGCCAGGCCCCAGACACACCAGGGGGTTGGAGACTGCATTGTGTGAGGACTGGCACAGTCCTTTCAGGTGTGAACAACCACTTCTCCCCTGCCCTCTAGCTCAGCTTGCTCATTAGGATATGCAGGCTACACTTCGCCCCCTTTTGTGTCACTGTCTAAAGAAGAGGTGTGAACAGCCCAACTGTCAACCTGACCCAGATGGGGAATCCACAAACAGGCAGAGTCACAGAATGGTTTAAGCAAGAAAATGCCTTTTTTCTAAAGGTGGCATTTTCAAACAGACAATTTAAAAACCAACTTCAATAAAAGATGTATTTTTGCATTGTGAGTTCAGAGACCTTAAACTCCACATTTTGATCTGCTCTCAAGGGGAATCTGCACTTTAAGGATATTTAAAGGCAGCCCCCATGTTAACCTACGAGAGAGATAGGCCTTGCACAGTGAAAACTGAATTTGGCAGTATTTCACTGTTAGGACATCTAAAGCACACTAGTGGGAGAGCGTAGCTTATATAATCTATATTAACATGAAATGTGTATGAACTAATGTACAATAATGCTGCATAAAAACTGTATTAATATGTTTTGCTAAAACGTGCACTTGAAATGTGCCCACTGGGAGTGGCCATCAATGTATACAGGGACTAATAAAAATGACTAATGTTGATGAATTATTATATTTAGATATAGTTTTACACTAATTATTAATGGTTATGTTATTAAAGTTTTGCTAATAAATCTTTTAGGCCTTAGTTAGCATGAGTCGAGGCCTAGCTGTCTGACTCATAAATGTGTTTTTCTCTAAACGTGCAGTGTGCTGACTTGCTAAAGGACATGAACTCTTGTTTTTTCCAAACTAGAAGCTGAATGTAACTATAGTAGATCTGTTCTCATGTAGCTCGTCTTGCTTGAAGAAATATGTTAGCTAAATGGAACAGTGTAGATTAATGTTAGGTACAAGGTCGCCTAAACCGGTACAGACAATGGAGCCACTGACCGAAGATGCACAAAGAATTACAAAAGGATGAAATCATACCGGATATTCTACCCTAAAGACGTCAATCATAAGGACCAATAAAATGCATGAGAACTGTTATGGGGTGCCAAATTCAATGACCTAATGTAAAGTTAATTGGTTAAAGATAGTGGGGTGCAACCCTTTGTCCAATAAAAATGTTGGGGAAAGTACAACGAAAAGGGGATAAAAACCCTTGACACCAGGAAGTAAATCAGAACCAGGGAGTAGGAGACTAGGAGAGGGAGAGATGCTGATGCAATTTGCTATGATCCAGACACTTTGTCACTTTGCTTAGTGACTTGATCATTTTAGATTAGAACCATCCTTGTCCTTAGATTGCCCATTTACACTTCACCTCCTTATGAGGGAAGTGCCCCTTTTACCTGAGCCAAGTTCCTGACTGATGGCGAATCAACTGATGTCCTGAAGACGAAGACCAAACCTGAGTGCTGCCCAAACTTGGAGGGTAACTATATGGCAATGAAATTGTGATTGTCTGTTTGCTTTTCCTTTCTAGGTACCAACTGCTTTTCTTTTGACAGAGACCATAGTTAGATGTTTTCCAAATTGATGTTACTAAATTGTTTAGCATGAAGCCCAACATGCCAATGCTAATTAGAGGTTAGTGGAGAGGGGTTCACTAAACTAACACAAATAGACAAATGACTAAATCAATGCTTTGTTGAATAATGTACTAATGATACTCTGCTAAGGAAAGTCTATGTTCACGCCTTGCTATGTTCTGATGTTCGTGATTCTTGCTTTGATGAAATCTTATCAGAGTTGCCATATTGTGACTATGTTAATGTGTTTCTTGGTTTTGAGACTAATAAAACTATTAGTAGAATTGTAATCAATAGGGAATAAATATTATAAATCTCATACTAAACTGGTGTGGTTATTCATGACTAAAAGGTCATGGTGGTGTCTTGAGTTTAATTAAATGTCATTAACTAAGGTGAAATACATTGTTGTGGTAAATATTGATGACATTATTGACTTATTGATTGATATGTTGATTAGCTATCTAGTCCTAAGGTGTCATCAATCAGGGTCAAAAGATTCATTGGCCTAAAGCAAGTCCCAATGTGTAATAATTAGTCATAAAGGGACGCGTTAGCAGTTCTGGTAGCAGAGCGACGGTTTGGCCCTTTGGGGCCCTAGGACGGAGCATTATTGTATAATTTTGTTTTTCGAGATAATGCAAATTGGAGGTATGATGTGTTTCTAAATTCCCCATGACTTTCCCTGAATCTCAGAGCCTGCCTAAGTGAGTTGGGCATGTTTTCGGCGTTTTAGCATGAGTGGGATAGAATTTGCGCTTGCTCAGTTTATGCATATTGCAGGTGATTTGTGAAGTTTGTGTGTTTAGGTCAGGTAATGTTGTTTTAATAGGAGTGGGCGTACTCTGCAGTATGAGAGTAGGGAAGTCGGTGAACTTCATGTGAGTGTGGCGCTTTGTGCTAAAAAATTATCCACGTGGTTGGTTGGTGATGTACGGACACGTCGTGGTCTAAGACTCCTGAGTATATTGACAAGTGTAGGAGACACTTGGGTTTATGTTGTAATTTGTGCGGTTTAATAGGTCAATCGGGCGTGGTTGACAAGTCGAGTTTGAGTCAAAGTGTATGAATGAAACCTTCGATGGAGATTTGGCAAATTCTAAAGTGCACTAGAGCAAACCATTTACAAGTCGAGACTAGGATTTGCGGGTCGAATTCTGCTTGCGTATGAGGGAGCTGAGAAGGAGAAAGTAGCGGCCGAGGCTTCAAGTGAAATCTCTGTAAAGTTCTGAAGCAATTGTGTACCCTTCCTGTAGTAAACCAGCAAATTTGAGTTAGTATCCTTGTTAAAGGTGCTCGCAATATATTGCATTAGTTTGGTGTGAATTCAGTGTAAGGAGGACAAGCCGCAAGACTTTGTCAGCTGCAGTGTGAGTGAGTGGGACGTCAGTGGTGCCACGGTGGGATAGGTCAGTTGCAGAGAGGGGTCGCACACGGATTGGCAGCCGTCAGTGAGAGGCAATAGGTTGAGAAAGGTGGGTGAAGAGTGTTCTGGGAATTAAAGTCACTTCCTGATTAGATTCAAAACAAAATAAAAGACGTAAAAATTAAGTTTTTCAAAGCGCTAAAGAGTGCTCTGAAGGGAGATACATATATTAGGGCGAGTGAGGGGGAGCCTACACCACCTGAGGGTACCCCAGCTTATATTGTGATGGAGGAAAAGTGAGTCGCGCCATGTATTTGGATGAAGCAGTGGCAAAAATTTACAGAGAAGGAGGGATGTTTAGCGTTTCCGGAGCATGGAACGTTCAATACAAGAATCTTAGAGAACTTGAGGTGGTTGTTAAGTGTGCAGAAGCCGCCTCCGAGACCAGCTCAGTATGAGGCATTAGCAGTCTGGGATTTAATGGCCATACGACAAAGACAGCAAAAATTTGAAAGAAGAATGAAAAGGGCAGAGACAACTTTAGCTGAGGCTAGATGGGACAATGAGAGCAAGATGTGGAGAAGGGTAATAGTTGATGGACTTAAGTTGTTTCCGGCTATAACCCAAGAAGGTGAGACACAGGGAAGGAAAGCCACCTGTAAGACAGACAAGGGCTCTAGCAAGACAAAGGAAATTCAGAGGTCTTGGGTGGATGAAGATGATTCAGATGATGTAGAGTTTCTTAACCAGTTGTTACATGATCGCCCGCCACCTTATGCTATAAATGACAATGCTCCGAGCACTAGTGCGGGTCCTGAAGATTAGACACAAAGTAAGGGAATTACAAGTACAGTGCAGACAAGCGATACAGTTTTGATACAGAATGGTGTCAGTGTACCCATTGCACCAGACATGCAGACACAGTTGCAACCTCTGCCACAAATACAGAGGATTTATCCAGACGTATCAGTACTAGAGACAAGTACTAGTCTGATGGTGCCGCCTGATCCGATATATACAAGATCAAAGCTAGTGCAGATTGAGCCAACTCCGCAGTTGCTGCCCCAGCCGGAGCAACAACTGATTCCGGGATACAATCCAGTGGCAGGACCTCAGTCAGTACCTGCACCAGCCACAGTGAGTCAAGCTGTAGGAGTTACTGCTCCACGGGGTTTGGGACCAGGTCAGACACCAGCTGCTATATCATTACCAATTACTGTTGGCTCGCCAGTACCACTGTATGTGCAAGGTAAGGCTGATGTATGTGATCAGGGGGTAAGAACCCGAGAGATGATAAGAGGAGGGTTCACAGGAACTCCTCAGCCAATAACATCAAGGGAGCAAGCAGAAGAAGGACTCAGGTCTTTGCTAGACCTCAGTCCGATTGGTGCTCCTTTAGAGGCAATGAGACAAGCAGGGCTAAGTGTGCTAGCCCCGCAGACACTGAATACAAATACGTCACAGTCACCATTGATGCAGTCAGGGAACATTTTGTTGCAAGGCTTTTCTGTGCAACAGTTGAATGAGTGGTTGGAGAGGACTAGCGCTTCACAAACTACTACAGTGACCGCAGAGAAGTCAGAAAGAGATGAATACCTGAATTTTGTGAGACTGGGTGTAGAAGCTGCAGAACTAGTGGAAGGAACAATGAATGTGAACAGATTAGAGTCATACTCAGAAGCAGAATTGAAGTATCTGTGCCCTAAAATCACTAAAGAAGTAAGTAAGGTGCATCAGAGGTTGGCAAACCTGGCGGATAAATACAACATTGATATTGAGAACACTAAACATTTGAAAAGAAGTTACAGATTAGACTTCGATTCTAAAGATTTTGATCACATGAGGTCTGCTGGAATGAAAGCGCATCTTAAAGAAATACTGCAAAGTGCGCAGATCTGGGGTGCCTTAGAGAAATGGGAAGGCAGATGGGCAAAGAAAAGAGATAAAGAGAAAGGCGATGATCCGGAACTAAAGCAGGCTAAAGCCGCACCGGACACGGGGACAGTAAAGATGCTACCAATGAGAGAAACAGCCGGAGGAGTTTTGGTCCATGTACCGTGGTCTAGAGGTGACGTTCTATCATTCACAAATGACTATCCCAGGTTGAGGTAGAAGCCGATAGAGTGGTGTCAGCAGACAGACAGGTTTGTGAAACTTGCGAAATGTCTCTGGGAGGATTTGAATACCCTGTTTGAGATTATCGTTCCACCTGATTTATGGCTTGAGTGCAAAAGAGGTGTGGATTGGCCGAGACAGGAACCGGCAAGGGATAAGGTGACTGGAGCACCATCTGAGGAGGTGATGAAGTATTATCATAAAGTGATTGAGTTTTTGAAGCAGAAAGTGTCACCAAAAGTGACAGATTGGTAGATAATCGATCGAAACTCACAGGAGGCCAAAGAGTCAATTCATGCCTACTATGAGAGATTGTTGAAAGCATTCAAACATTACAGTGGCACTGAGACCATTGAGCCGAAAGACATGAATCATCTTGTGTTCAGATTTGTTGAAGGGCTGAGACCAGAGATTAGCCAGATGATTAAGAATCATTTGATCTGTTGGCAGGCAAAGCCGATTAATGAGGTGTTGCAGTATGCGAAATACTGTAGTGACGAGATTGAGTTGAAGCAGAGAAAGTTGAAGGAGAAAGTGATGGTGATGCAGATTAAGGCAGCGCAGACAGGGATGCAGGGAAATGGAATCCAGCAGATGGTACAGCAGCAACCGCAAGGGAATGGCATGTTTCAGGCACAACCAAGAGGGCGAGGTTGAGGTTTTGTGAACCGTGGTCCAGACCTGAATACTGTTGTGGTTCAAAATGATGTGCAGGGAAAGAAAAAGGTATCACCATGTCACACGTGCAGGGGCGTGGGGCATTGGAAGCGGGAATGCCCAAATGTGGTGCAGGATGGTGTTGTTCAACAAAGCAGTGATGTCAGTACATTTCAAAATGTGAGGGGTCCAAAGATGAGGGGCCAAAATCAATACTTCCAGAATAACATGGTTCAGATGCAGGGGTTACAGCCCGTGCAGCAAATGCAAATGCCGTGTGTCCAACCAGCACAAATGCAGCAGGTACAACAGCAGATTCCCATGGTACATAGACAGCAAATGCAAATGCATTGGCTCCAATGGGACAGCAACAGGTGATGCTTCCTCAACAGGTCACAGGCCCAATGGTGAGTCAAAATAACACAGTGCAACAGTTCCCATTGCGTTGTGAGGATGGAATAAATGATGAATGGTTGGATGATAGTTCAGACAGTGAGGAGTGTAGGCTTACAGTGTCCCTAGAAGTAGACCAGAGGGGACCCTATGTAGAGGGAAAGGTGATGGGTCACAAGGTTTAATTCCTGGTTGACACGGGAGCTACACGCTCTACAGACAGAAGTGCAGAGGTTCCGAAATTGCCACTTTCAGGGCGTACCATAAGGGTGGTAGGAGTGGCAAATCAGTATTTGACAAACCCGATTACTGACCCAGTTCAAGCTGAGATTGGAAACTTCCAGGGATTACATAAGTTTGTAGTCTGTGATTCTAGTCCAATATCCCTACTGGGAAGAGACTTAGGGGGTCATTCTGACCCTGGCGGTAATTACCGCCATGGCGGAGGTCGGCGGTAGCACCGCCAACAGGCTGGCGGTGCACCGCTGGGCATTCTGACCGCTGCGGTTCAGCCGCGGCCAGAAACGGAAAGTCAGCGGTGTCCCGCCGACTTTCCGCTGCCCTTGAGAATCCTCGCTCCGCCGCCATGGGGATTCTGACACCCCTACCGACATCCAGTTCCTGGCGGTTCTCCCGCCGGGAACAGGATGGCGGTAGGGGGTGCCACGGGGCCCCTGGGGGCCCCTGCAGTGCCCATGCCAATGGCATGGACACTGCAGGGGCCCCTGTAAGAGGGCCCCAAAAAGAATTTCAGTGTCTGCCTAGCAGACACTGAAATTCGCGACGGGTGCAACTGCACCCGTTGCACCTTCCCACACCGCCGGCTCAATTCTGAGCCGGCGTCCTCGTGGGAAGGGTGTTTCCCGCTGGGCTGGCGGGCGGACTTTCGGCGGTCGCCCGCCAGCCCAGTGGGAAAGCCAGAATGACCGCCGCGGTCTTTTGACTGCGGAGCGGTCTTTCGCCGGGAACCGCGTGGCGGGCGGCGACCGCCGTCCGCCACGGTCAGAATCACCCCCTTACTGTGCAAAACAAGGTGTTCGATTACCTGTTCCAATGAGGGAATTGAGGTGCAGACAAACAGTGATGATGAAGGGGATGATGGTCAGTTTCTAGAGTTAGAAACGGAGACTGCAAATGAGGAATACCCTTTGATAACCGTATTCCCAATGCTTACAGTGACTGACTTGCCAGCTGAGTTGCAGGGAACGGTGACAGAGAAAGTGTGGGACCTGACAGGGAAGGAAGTGGGACTGATAAAAGGAGTAGAACTAGTTAAATTACAGGTAAAGCCGAATGCAGTATTTCCCCAGGTACCGCAGTACCACATGGCACAAGATGTCGTCATTCAGGTATCACAGATAATCGCGGACTTTGTGAAGCAAGGGGTTCTGAAGGAGGTATTCAGCAGCCCATGTAATTCACCAATAATGGGTTTGAAAAAGCCTTGTGGGAAGGTTCTAATTGTGCAAGATTTGAGGAAAATAAAGGAGATTGTGGTAAAATGTTGCCCCATAGTGCCAAATCCAGCAGCAATCATGTTTCAGGTTCCGTGTGATGCAGAGTGGTTCACAGTTGTGGACCCGTCTCAAGCATTCTTTTCAGTGCCTCTTCATGAGGACAGCCAATTTCTTTTCAGTTTCAAATTCCTGGACAAGGTGTAAAGTTGGTGCATAATTCCTCAAGGGTTTTCTGAGTCACCTTCCACCTTCAATCAGATATTGAAGAAAGAGTTGGAGTCATTGGAACTGCCTTCCAGTTCGACTCTAGTGCAGTATATTGATGATTTGTTAATTGCGTCCAGAAAAAAAGATAACTGTAGGTATGACACAATTGCCTTACTGAACCATTTGGGAAAGAATGGACATAAAGTGTCTCCAAAGAAGCTGCAATACTGTCAGAAAGAGGCAAAGTACTTAGGTCACTTGATTGAAAAGGGCTCCAGGAGAATATCAAAAGAAAGGGTGACAGCCATACTGCAGTTGAATCCCCCGACAACCAAGAGAGATGTCAGGATGTTTTTGGGAATGGTTGGCTACTGTCGTCAGTGGATTCCCAACTTCTCAATTATCTCTAAACCATTAGTGAAACTGACAGGTAAAGAGGTTCAGGATGACCTGGGTACCATAATCTTGTCCGAGAAAGAGATGGAGGCATTCATGGAACTGAGGGAATGTATGTGCAGGGCACCAGCTTTAGGTATGCCTGACTACACAAAGCCTTTTCTACTGTTTTGTCATGAACGTGATGCTTGTTCTTTGTCTGTCTTAACACAGGTCCATGGACGTGCAAACCGCCCAGTAGCATATTTTTCAGCTACTTTGGACCCATTCGCAGCAGCCTTACCGGGTTGTTTGCACGCAGTTGCAGCAGTTGGTCAAAGCCTCACACAGTGTGAAGGCATAGTGATGGGACACTCCTTAACAGTAATGGTTCCACATTCAGTTGAAATTCTGTTAACCTGAACCAGGACTCAGCACATGACAAATGCTAGGCTGACTAAATACGAAACAATCATTCTGGGGTCGCCTAACGTTTCTCTCAAGAGATGTACTGTATTGAATCCGTCAACTTTACTTCCTGTTGAAAATGCTGAGATTAATAATGCTGAGGAAGTAGAACATGATTGTCTGAGGTAACAGAACTACGCACCAAACCAAGACCAGACATCAAAGGTACCCAATTAGAAGAAAATGACTACATTATGGGGGTCATTCTGACCTCGGCGGTAAAAGGCTCTTACCGCCGGTCAGAAGACCGCCATTCTACCGCCGCGGCCGCGGTAAACCGCCACGGTCATTCTGACCCACAACTGCCAAACCGGCAAAAACCCGACATCCACGGAAGGCCGCCTCATCAGCGGTCAGCGATAAACTGGAGATGACCAAACCTCCACCGTCACGCCAACACAAACACGCCCATGCCATTACGACCCACGAATCCACGCGGCGGTCATTTTACCGCGGTATTCCATTGGCGTTACACACCGCCGCGGTCAAAATACACACCCAGTTCCAAAACACAGCCACATTGGACAATTTGAAATACACACACCTGATACACATACAAACACCACTCCCACACATCCAATCAACTATAAAACACACACCCACACCACCCACAAACCCCCACTACTAGAAATTCGGAGAGAAGGCGAGAGAGATAGAGAGAGCACAGCTATCGAAAACCCCAACACACAGAGGAACACAACAACATCACCCACACTACATCCACGCACAAAACACCACACACCACCACACACACCACACTCATCACCACAAACACCACCCCACACCACCCCATGGCACCCCAAAGACACCCCAGGTTCTCGGACCAAGAACTCAGGGTCATGGTGGAGGAAATAATTAGGGTAGAGCCCCAGCTATTCGGCACACAGGTGCAGCACACCACAATAGCCAGGAAGGCGGAGCTATGGCAAAGGATCATCGACAGGGTCAACGCTGTGGGACAGCATCCCAGAAACCGGGAAGACATCCAAAAGCGCTGGAACGACCTACGGGGGAAGGTGCGGTCGATGGTGTCAAGACACAACATCGCTGTGCAGAAGACTGGCGGCGGACCCCCACCCACTCCACCCGAATTCACAGCATGGGAGCAAGAGGTCTTGAACATCCTGCATCCTGAGGGCCTCGCTGGAGTAGGCGGAGGAATGGACTCTGGTAAGTCTAATCTCAACTACTTCACCCCCCCCAACCACCAGCATGCCAACCCACACCCCCACCCTCACCCCCAACCCCCCAGCACACATCCTCCCTGCCAATGTCTCACCAGCACAACCCACCCAACACAATACCAATCCCTGAATGCCAACACAAACCATGGACACCCATCACCTAAGCATGACCACTGCACATACCCATCCCCCCCCCACAAACCACCCTCACAACTCCTCCCACAAGGGAATGCCAGCACTGGGGGACAAGGGCACCCACAAATCGCACGCCATGGCACACACAGAAGCAATAACCATACTCTTTTACCCCTGCAGGGCCCGAACGCCAACACACCGGCCAGGAGGGTCCAGATTTGTCCATCCCACTCCCAGAACAGGCCCCCAGTGATGATAGCAGCTCTGTCGACCTAGAACCTGATGACCAGCCCGGACCATCGGGGACCTCTGGACAGTCGGTTCCCCACACACAGACACAGGCCACAGCAGACCCAACCCCCTCTGGGAATACCAGCACAGCTCCCACCCAGCGGGCCCATGCCTCTGTCTCCAGGACGCATCAATCAGCGGTGTGTCCGCCACTACAGGGCACCCAGGCTGACCCACCACCCCAACAACAACAGGGACCTGGGGGCAGTGGTAGTGGGCACACCGTCCAGGGGACAGAGGCCCGGGGAAACAGGGGAACTGGGAGGGCTGCTGTGCGAGAGGGGGGGGACCAGCCCAGGGAACCCACTCTCCAAGAGGCCCTCACCACCATCATGGGAGCATACCACCACTCCCAGGAGACGATGGCGACGGTACTGGCCAGGTTCCAGGAGATCCAGGCACAGCAGGAGGAACGGTACATGGGGTTCAGAGACGAACTCAGGAACATTGGTTCCGCAATGGGGACCATCGTCCTGGCCCTCAACCAGATAGTCACCACATTGCGGGACCATGTGGCACCCCAAAGGGCCCCTGTCTCTAGCCCGGACCACGAACAGCCTACCACCTCCGCCGGCGCTAGTGGACAGGAGGCCCCCACACAACGACAGGCCACCAGAACCCCACCTCCTGCTGAAGATCAACCACCCCGCAAGCGGAACCTGAGATCACACAAGAAGACAGAGTAGGATGCCAAGATCCCCGCCAGCATAAGATACCGCCTGCTGTCATCCCACTGTCCCACATTGTCACCCTGTCCAACCTTGAACTGCCCCTGCTCCATCCTTCCACAGGCATATGGACAATGCACCTGTGCGACTGAGAACTGGACTCTGCCATGGACATTACTCCACCCCCACCCATCACCGTTTTACTATCATGGACCTATATGCAGCACTTAAAATAAATCACCAATTGCACTTCAAAATTCAGGAGTCTGCTTGTATTCTTTACAAATGTATTACACATAACGGTGCAATAATGTTCAGTTACATTGTGATGACAACATACCAATGTCAATAAGCATTAGTCCATGGGCAAACAAAGCAGAAGTCACGCTGTGGGTCATACAGCTCTGAAAAGGGAAGGGAAAGTCAAAAATCAGTTAAAAGGAACTGGGGGGAAACACAGAAAGTAGAGATGCAGGAGGCCAGAAGTAAATGTAAAATGGCGTGGGTGATTCTTACCTGTGTGCTACTGAAAATACTGTTGTATAACTGTGTCCCTGTTGTCCGTGTCGTCCCCGTCGTCTTCCTCCTCTTCACTCTCCACAGGCTCCACAGCTGCTACTACACCATCATCTGGACCATCCTCCTGCAGGAAAGGCACCTGGCGTCGCAATGCAAGATTGTGAAGCATACAGCAGGCCACGATGATATGACACACCTTCTTTGGTGAGTACATTAGGGATCCACCTGTCATATGCAGGCACCTAAACCTGGCCTTCAGGACCCCGAAGGTCAGTTCTATAATCCTCCTAGTTCGCCCATGTGCCTCATTGTACCGTTCCTCTGCCCTGGTCCGGGGATTCCTCACTGGGGTCAATAGCCAAGGCAGGTTGGGGTAACCAGAGTCACCTATTAGCCACACACGGTGTCTCTGTAGCTGTTCCATCACATAAGGGATGCTGCTATTTCGCATGACATACGCGTCATGCACTGACCCAGGGAACTTGGCATTTAGATGGGAGATGTACTGGTCAGCCAAACAGACCACCTGGACATTCATCGAATGGTAATTTTTTCTATTTCTGTACACCTGCTCATTGTCTTTTGGGGGTACTAAAGCCACATGGGTCCCATCAATGGCACCAATGATGTTGGGGATATGTCCAAGGGCATAGAAATCACCCTTCACAGTGGCCAAATCACCCTCCTCAGGGAAAACAATGTATCTCCGCATGTATTTCATCAGGGCAGACAACACTCTGGACAAAACCTTAGAAAACATAGGCTGAGACATCCCTGATGACATGGCCACTGTTGTCTAAAAAGACCCACTTGCCAAAAAATGGAGTACTGACAGAACCTGCACCAGAGGGGGAATCCCTGTGGGTTGGCGGATGGGGGACATCAGGTCTGGCTCCAGCTGGGCACACAGTTCATGTATAGTGGCTCGGTCAAGTCGGTATTGAAGTATAATATGTCGTTCTTCCATTGTCGACAGGTCCACCAGCGGTCGGTACACGGGAGGATTCATCCTTCTCCTCGCAAGTCCCAGCGGACGGTGCCTAGGAAGGACAACATGGAGCACAGAGTCAAGCAACCCACAGGTACGTTCACCCAGCTTGCACAGTACACGAATTGCTATGCATTGAAAGGCTTGTATGAGTGGCAATGCAAGGCCTAGGCCTGTGTGACGCAGTAGCAATTAAGCCATGTGGGCCCTTGTAATGGCGGCTGCCTGACCTGAGAAGTGTGACAGTGGGATGTGAGGTCAACGCGCTGGCGTGGCACACCGTGGCGGTAGGCGGTCGAAGACCGCAGTGCGAAGGCGCATTGGTTAACATTGCACCCTATGGGTCTCAGGAGCCAATGACGATGTGCGCCGGCGGTCGCGGTACGCACCGCGCCGGTACGCACCACCGCGGGTGTGACCGCCATTTTCTATCTGCTTAATCACTCGAGACCTGATCATCCACAGGAGAGGACCTATACTGCAAGTGCTGCTGTGACCTCGGTCTGGAAGAGACAATGGCTGCTGCGACTGGGGAAAGGGCCCCTGCCTTCACTTCAGAAGAGTTGGAGAAACTTGTGGATGGGGTCCTGCCCCAGTATGCGCTATTCTACGGTCCTCCAGACCAACAGGTAAGTACACTGGGTGCACGTTGAATGGGCTATGCCTGGTTTGTGTATGGTGGATGTAAGATGGTGGGGTGGGGAGCGAATGAGGAGTGCAAGGCACGACAGATGAGAGCATGTGCCACATGGCAGGGTTGGGGAGGGGGGGGCAATCACATCTAACATGCAGAAATTTTTTGAAATTTCCTTTCCCACCCTGTACATGTCAAATAGGTCAGCGCCCATCAGAAAGTCGACATTTGGCGTGCCATCGCCAAGGAAGTCCGGGCCCTGGGGGTCCACAACAGACGGGGCACCCACTGCCGAAAGAGGTGGGAGGACATCCGCCGCGGGACCAGGAAGACCGCCGAGTCACTGCTGGGGATGGCCTCCCAACGTAGGAGGGGTGCCAGTCGTACCTTGACCCCCCTGATGTCCCGGATCCTGGCGGTGGCCTACCCCGATTTGGATGGGCACGTGAGGACATCACAGCAGACACAAGGGGGTGAGTACCAGCACATTCTGCTATCTTTACGCGCAGTGGAGGTGCCTGGGTTGGGGAGGAGGGCTGTGGGTGACATTAGGCCAGGGCGCTTTCTGTAGTGTAGTCCCCTCCTTTAGGCATGGCCCTGTGCCCCCGCCCCCCACCTCTGTAGGGTGCCAAGTACAGCAATCCATGGTCCAGCATCACCCATGTGTGCATTTGTTGTCCATAGACCTGTAGGCCTAGTCACAAGTACTGAGTAGTGTACCCCGATTGCGCGGCGTAGTGCTGGAGGCTCCTGTGTCTGTCCTCTCCGACAACGGTGTTGACAATGCATGCACTCAACCTGTCTTTATTTCTCCCCCCACCCTTTTTCTTTATCTTCTTGTGCATGTGTGCATTAGCATCATCAGGCGGAGGAGAATTGGCATCGGAGCACGAGGGAGCTGCAACTCACAAGGCCCCGGTGGGCCATGCTACAGACACCGAGGTCACCAGTGATACGGAGGGTGAGGGGAGCTCCACAACGGGGACCCGTGGTGACACCAGCGACACTGACACGTCCTCGGAAGGGAGCTCCCTAGCGGTGGCAGCAACATCCGTGCCCCCCGCCTCAACAGGTACAGCCGCCACCCAGCGCACCAGCTCCGCCCTCCCAGCAGCCCCTCAGCCTTCGCTCCGTGCCCGCTCGCCCAAGAAGGCTGGCATCTCCTTCGCCCCAGGCACCTCAGGCCCTGCCCCAGTTACCCCTGCTGCCCTCAGTGAGGAGGTCATTGACCTCCTACAGACCATCATTGTTGGGCAGTCTACCCTTTTGAATGCCATCCAGGGGGTAGAGAGGGAGGTGCATCGGAGCAATGCATACCTGGAGGACATTCATTCGGGTCAGGCTGCCCATCAACGATCGTTCAATGCTCTGGCCTCAGCACTGACGGCAGCCATTGTCCCTGTTTCCAGCCTCCCTCTTCTAACTGCCTCCACCGTCTCCCAGTCTCCTGTTCCTCAGCCTATCCCATCCACACCATCAGACCAGCCTGCACACACCTCAACACCCAAGGGCAGCTCATCCAGACATAAGCACCACAGATCCCACAAGCATTCACCCAAGCAACATCCAGATGCAGCCATGGCAACAGTCACTACCACCTCTGTGTCCCCCTCCTCCTCGTCTCCCTCCCCCTCCCTGTGACGTCTCCACTCACACCTGCATGCACACCACCATCAGCCAGTACTTCCATCACCACCACACCCTCCAGTACAGTCCGCACATGTGCAGTCACCACCCCCACTGCCATTTACACGTCCCCTGTGTCCTCTCCCACTGTGTCTGTCACCCCCTCTTCCAAAACACACAAACGCAGGCAGCCACCCACACAACAGCCAACCACCACACGACAGCCTACGTCACAAGCACCTGCACCCATAGACAGCACACCTGACTCTCCTACAACCACATCCTCTCCCTCCACTCCCATACCCACTGCACCTACCCTTCCCATTGCTCCTAAAAAACTTTTCCTCTCCAAACTTGACCTCTTTGCACCACCTGACCCACCCCCTCCATCTGGTAAGAGTCCGAAGAGCACCTCAGCCACCACCAGCCCTGCATCAAGTCTGACCATTGTGCACGGGTTTTGGAGTCCACCCTTTCCCAGCACAGATACATCGGCCAGCAGCAAGGGAACAGCCAGGCCCCCCCCTGGAAAGAGAACCCGTAAAACCAAGGCCCGCCGTGAGAAGGCTGACATGGCTGCCCCCAAGGAGCAAAGTCGTGGCCCGTCACCTGCCACAACATCAAGGGCAGGCAAGGGCCAGAGAGCCTCATCGAAGGAGGGCAAGGGCAGCAGGGCGGAGAAGTCAGCCAGCAGGGGCGCGGACCAGGAGGGCCCCACAAGCCCCATCCCGGGTGTGACGGAGGACACCCACGGGCCCAGGACTCCGTCACAGGAGGGTCCAGCAACTGCACGGTCGGAGGGCGACTAAGCAGGGAGTCCTGGCCAGGTCTGGCTCCCTTGATAGACAAGAAAGGCACCGCTGAACAGGGCCCGGCCGTGAAGACAGGCACCGCTGAACAGGGCCCCGCCGTGAAGAAAGGCACCGCTGAACAGGGCCCGGCCGTGAAGACAGGCACCGCTGAACAGGGCCCCGCCGTGAAGAAAGGCACCGCTGAACAGGGCCCCGCCGTGAAGACAGGCACCGCTGAACAGGGCCCCGCCGAGAAGATAGGCACCGCTGAACAGGGCCCCGCCGTGAAGACAGGCACCGCTGAACAGGGCCCTGCCGTGAAGAAAGGCACCGCTGAACAGGGCCCCGCTGTGAAGAAAGGCACCGCTGAACAGGGCCCCGCCGTGAAGACAGGCACCGCTGAACAGGGCCCCGCCGTCTCAAGCACCGCTCCGCTGGGCCCCGCCGTCTCAAGCACCGCTCCGCTGGGCCCCGCCGTCTCAAGCACCGCTCCGCTGGGCCCTTCCTGTCAAGCACCGCTCCGCTGGGCCCTTCCTGTCAAGCACCGCTCCGCTGGGCCCTTCCTGTCAAGCACCGCTCCGCTGGGCCCCGCCGTCTCAAGCACCGCTCCGCTGGGCCCTTCCTGTCAAGCACCGCTCCGCTGGGCCCTTCCTGTCAAGCACCGCTCCGCTGGGCCCCGCAGTCTCAAGCACCGCTCCGCTGGGCCCTTCCTGTCAAGCACCGCTCCGCTGGGCCCCGCCGTCTCAAGCACCGCTCCGCTGGGCCCTTCCTGTCAAGCTCCGCTGGCCCATTGACAGTGCCGGTTCTGTCTCGAGCTAGTGTTCACGCTGCACTCTGGGCACCCTGCCTCCTCCATGACCAGTGGAGTCTGTAATCCACCTGATGGACTGTGGCTTTGCACTCCCCAGGATGGCACAGTGGGCATGGTGGCCCCTTCGTGGTTCTGGCGTCGTGGACTCCTGTGGCTGAGGTGCCCCCCCTTCCCTTCCCCCTGAGGTGCCTGTAGTTTTGTCATCTGATGCCCCAGCAGTGTTCTCTCCAACGGACTCAGGTCTCCTGTGTGGGCTTTGCCCATGTGTTTGGTAGACATTGGCCCACGGACTGTGGATATTTGACACACTGAGCAGGACTTATTGACTTTGTACATAGCTTTCACACTGTTCATGATTTTTGCTTTGATATTTCATAACGATAATTTTCCATGACTTCAATGAACCTAATTTATACATAAATTTAAAGTAAAATTTTATTATGTCTTTGCATTTTTCAGGGGGGTTTGGGGGGTGTCACTCAGTTGTTGCTCTGCATTGGTATGTTGATAGTTGGGGGGGGGCGTATGTGTGTGCCCGTAACCTTTCGTCCTCCCCCCTCCCCTGTGTCGTAGGTGCAGTACTCACCATTGTCTTCTGCCCCGGAGTTCGTACTCGTGGTAGATGAGCAGGTAGACAAGAGCTGGTAGGATGTTTAATTCGGGTTCCATGCTGTCCTCCGTCCTCGTGGAGTGTATAGAGTTTTCCCGTTCGTAGTCTGTTTCCGCCGTGTTTTTATCGGCGGGGCTCCCGCCCCGGAAAAGGTGGCGGATTGGTGAGTTGTGATACTGTGGGCGGTACATTGTCTGCCGCCTGCCTGTTGGCGGTGACCGCCGCGCTGTTTGTCTGTCCCGCCGTGGCGGTCGGAGTGTTAAAGTGGCGGCGTGTGTTGGCGGTTCCCGCCAGGGTCAGAATTCAATTTTTTTGACCGCCTGCCTGTTGGCGGGTTGGCCGCCGCTTTATCACCGACCGCCAGGGTTGGAATGACCGCCTATGTTTTTTGATGGTTCCTGTTTGAGAGAATCATTAGGAGTACTGAGAGCTGGGTATGCTGTGTGTACAATCACCGGTATCTTAGAAGCTTCCTGGCTCTAAAGGCTGTACTCTGCACAAGTGGCTGAATTAATTGCCCTTACCAAGGCATGCAACGCAGCTGAAAACCTAAAAAACACTATCTGTACTGACAGAAGATACAGATTCGGAATTGTGCATGATTTTGGCCAATTGTGATCACAGCGGGGTTTCATAACCTCTTCTGGTTCACCAGTGAAAAATGGCAAAAAGATTAAAGATTTATTGCATGCGATTCAGTTACCTCTTGAAATTGCCGTGGTGAAATGCAATGCTCATGATAAGTCACAAGACTTTGGGGGTTATTACAACTTTGGAGGATATAATGGACTCGTAATACGGCTGGTGGTATATCCGTCACTTTACCGTCACTTTTGGGACGGATTAACACCTCCTCCAAAGTTGTAATAACCCCCTTTGTGTCAATGGGAAACGGTTATGCAGATCAAGTCGCAAGGTTTTGCGCATTGAACTGTATATCGTTCAAGGATCAGTGGAAATTGTTACCGGAAAATGAAAATGAAACCTGCCTAAACTTTGCACTGAGGGTGGTTGATACATTAGATGTGTTAAGATCACTACAGGGTCGTGCTAGCAGAGAAGAGAAATGTTCCTGGCAGAGAATGCAATGAATACAGAGGTCTGATGACTTGTGGGTCTCAGATGAGGGGAAAATGGTTTGGCCAAACAGTCTTTTGTCACAATTTGCAAGGTTTTACCATGGCCAGGCACATCTTGGCAGTGATGCAATGATCAGGTTGTTTAAAATCGACTGGTTTAATACGAAATTCAGACAAGCTGCAGAGGTTATCTGTCACAGGTGCATCATCTGTCAACGGATGAATGCAGGAAAAGGGACTGTGGTGACTTTGAGCCACATAGGGAGAGCTGGAGGTCCGTTTAGCAAGATGCAAATGGATTTTATTGAAATGCCTGTGTGTGGGGGCTTGAGGTATGTGTTGGTGATTGTGTGTGTTTTCAGTCATTGGATTGAAGCATACCCTACACGTAGGAATGACAGTGTCACAGTAGCAAAGCTGTTGCTCAGAGAGTTAATGCCACCTTTTGGATTCCTGATCTCTTTAGAATCAGATAGGGGCAGACACTTCGACAATGGGGTGATAAAACTCTTGTGTGCTGCATTAGACATTGAATAGAAGCTACATTGTAGCTATCGCCAAGAAGCATCAGGATTGGAGGAACAAATGAATGGTACCCTGAAGTCGAGAATGTGCGCAGCTACCAATCTGAAGTGGCCAGATGCATTGCCCTTAGTACTGATGTCAATGAGAAACACACCTGACAAGAAAACAGGACTATCCCCCCATGAGATACTGATGGGTCGAGCTATGAGATTGCCCGCAGTGCCTGCAAATGCTCTTGTGAATATCACGGATGATATGGTGTTGGACTACTGCAAGGGTCTGGCTGATGTGGTCTGCTCTTTTTCTCACCAGGTGGAGGCTACCACATTGCCACCGATCAGTGATCGAGGTCACACCCTGAAAGCTGGTGACTGGGTGGTTGTCAAGAAACACGTGAGGAAGTCGTGTTTGGAGCCACGTTGGAAGGGACCATATCAAGTAATACTGACAACAACTGCTGCTGTGAAATGTGCAGGCCTTCCAAACTGGATACATGCGAGTCACACAAAAAAGGTGACGTGTCCAAATGATGAGGAACTCGAAGTGTCCAGAACAACAACTGCAGAGAAGGAAGTCTCAGGGCCGGAGAGTATTCAAAGGGGAACTGAGACTGAAGGAGAGCCCACTGAGGACGGCTTAGTCCCTCAAAGAGTAAATGACTTTGAGAGAGGTGACAGTGAGCCTATCTCAGCGGAGGCAGCAGGAGAACCGAGGCAAAGAGAGGTTCTCCAAGAAGTAGACAGATACAGGTTTGAAGTTGAGCCCATATCAGACCCTAAAGACGAGGGGGAAGAAGCAGAGGGAGGCCAAAGTGCACCGACTCTCCCTGAGCCACTTGCAGGTCTGTCAAGAGAAAACACCATAGCACAAGAGGAGGGCGCTGTTCAACGTTCTGAAAGGCCAAGCAGGAAGAAAACACATAAAGGAGACAACTGGCCGAAGCCACAAGCTGCAATAGAGAAAGTGGTCCCTGGTGACACAATAGAAGAAGAAGTTGATACAACCAGAAGAGAGGATCTTAGTGAAGGAGAGTTGCAGAGTGAACGCAGACTGAAAAGAAAAAGAGTCGCAAACAGAAGGTACGCAGGTCCAGAATGGGCATACGCAACATCAGCTGAATGGCAACAAGAATTCTTGGCGTTCTGTTTTGATCGAGAGGTACCAGGTCAATACTACAGCACCTGAATTAAACTTTAGGAAGAGACTGTGTTAAATTGAAATTGAAATTGAAAGCTGAAAAGCTGAGAAAAGAGACTGATAAATTACCGGATGTGACACTATTAACCTGAATTGACTTTGAAAAACCGATTATGAAAAACTGAATAACCTGATTTGACAAAAAGGGGTCCTAGAGTGAGTGAAACGCTGTAAATACTTGCAAGGAGAGAAAGAGACTTTTGCTCAAGAAAAAAAATGGGTTTTATATTGTCCTCAAATTGATTGTTTGCTTTATATTTTTCTGCTATCTGATTCTTTACAGATCATGGGTTACACTAAGAGTAAGAAGAGTAAGATGTGTGGTTGGTTGAGTATCATCTTAGGTATTGTATGTGCAATAATAATTATAGGTGTGATTGTGGGAATGCCATGGCTAGATAAGAAAATGACTAACAATGCTTCAAAACCTGAGACTGCTACACTAACACCGTGGGAGAAGATTGAGCAGAATGCAAAATACTTACATGCAGGAACTAATTCAAAAGGGGAACTGTCTACTAACGTCTTTTATCGCTTGCTGAATGAGTATGTTGATACTATGGATGCGAGAAACTGTTATGTGTGCACAAAGATTCCTTCATCAGTACAAGAAGGGGTTACTTATCATAGCCTGCCTCTAACATACGGGATAAGCTGTAGCTTGCTACTAACAAGATTCTATGATCAAGAAAATGTGCAATATTTTTACTCTAATTTAGATGTAGTGTTTTCTTTTGTGCCTGTGATTGCATTTCTGAGCAAGTTAGCTAAAGAGCATAGCATAAAATTAGTTAGGGTTTCTTTGTGCCAACACTGACATTTGGGACAGCTTATTCACACCGCAACAATCTAACCTGCTTACTAACACCTGTAGAAAAGAGTTTCTTATATCACACTGATGATAGACGCAAAGCATTGAAAGAAAGGCTAGAAAAGGGGTTAGAAAAACACACAATTGCAAATGATTATGCTTACACCGCAATAAAGACACAAGGCAAATTAGCTATAGATGCTTTACATGTAGGTAGGCTTTGTATATATAGGCCGAAATCTGAGCATGACACTTTATTTGTGGGAACGAGTGAATGCAGGCATGTGTTTTTGTTTCAGAGTAAATGGACATTCATGTTAAATGGACAGGATCCAGCGATCTACTATATTTGTTGGCTTAATGCTTATTACCGTCTCCCTAAGGGATGGTATGGGATATGTTATTTGGGGATAGTTTTCCCAAAGATTTACCAGATTGATGACTTAAAGCAAATTCCTAAAATGTCTGAATTACAACATACTAGACAAAAGAGAGAGACAGCGGCTGCTGTCATTGGTGACATATTTGGAGCCATAATTCCTTCAGTAGGGGTTATCTTAAACTCCATAAAAATTCGAAAGTTGTCTACTATTGTGGATAACATGCTGACAAACTTCACAGGGGCTATACTCCTGATGGATACTGAACTTGCTGCGGAAAGAGCTATGACTCTTCAAAACCGGCTTGCTTTAGACATTCTTTTAGCGAAGAGCGGCAGAGTCTGTAAGATGCTTAATGAGAGCCATTGTTGTGCGTTCATACCGGACAATAGCAAAAAGATTAGAAGTATGCTTACTAACCTAACAAGAGACAGTGCAGATTTGAAGGACCTGAAGGAACCTGGAGTTTGAGAGAAAGTTGGGAAGGGAATTACCAGAGTAGGGAATTGGTTTAGTAATATTTGGAACAGGGTTCTTGCAAAAATATTAGGGGGGCTATTGATTGTTCTGGTTTACCTATTGGGATTATGGAGATTGTGCAAAATTAATGAAAGAATTAAAAGAAACCTAACAAAACGAAGCAAAAGAAATGACGAAAATGAAAGGGAGAAAATGTTTAATGAAATTTGGGAAAGTTCACACAAAGGGCAGGATGTTGAAATGCGTGTCATAAGGAAAGTGAGAGGTTGACAAGGGAAAGGTTTGTGTGATGACAAAGGTCATCAGAGGAGGGACTGAGAGAGCGTAGTTTATATAATCTATATTAACATGAAATGTTTATGAACTAATGTACAATAATGCTGCATAGAAACTGTATTAATATGTTTTGCTAAAACGTGCACTTGAAATGTGCCCACTGGGAGTGGCCATCAATGTATACAGGGACTAATAAAAATGACTAATGTTGATGAATTATTATATTTAGAGATAGTTTTACACTAATTATTAATGGTTATGTTATTAAAGTTTTGCTAATAAATCTTTTAGGCCTTAGTTAGCATGAGTCGAGGCCTAGCTGTCTGACTCATAAATGTGTTTTTCTCTAAACGTGCAGTGTGCTGACTTGCTAAAGGACATGAACTCTTGTTTTTTCCAAACTAGAAGCTGAATGTAACTATAGTAGATCTGTTCTCATGTAGCTCGTCTTGCTTGAAGAAATATGTTAGCTAAATGGAACAGTGTAGATTAATGTTAGGTACAAGGTCGCCTAAACCGGTACAGACAATGGAGCCACTGACCGAAGATGCGCAAAGAATTACAAAAGGATGAAATCATACCGGATATTCTACCCTGAAGACGTCAATCATAAGGACCAATAAAATGCATGAGAACTGTTATGGGGTGCCAAATTCAATGACCTAATGTAAAGTTAATTGGTTAAAGATAGTGGGGTGCAACCCTTTGTCCAATAAAAATTTAGGGGAATGTACAACGAAGAGGGGATAAAAACCCTTGACACCAGGAAGTAAATCAGAACCAGGGAGTACGAGACTAGGAGTGGGAGAGATGCTGATGCAATTTGCTATGATCCAGACACTTTGTCACTTTGCTTAGTGACTTGATCATTTTAGATTAGAACCATCCTTGTCCTTAGATTGCCCATTTGCACTTTACCTCCTTATGAGGGAAGTGCCCCTTTTACCTGAGCCGAGTTCCTGACTGATGGCGAATCAACTGATGTCCTGAAGACGAAGACCGAACCTGAGTGCTGCCCAAACTTGGAGGGTAACTATATGGCAATGAAATTGTGATTGTCTGTTTCCTTTTCCTTTCTAGGTACCAACTGCTTTTCTTTTGACAGAGACCATAGTTAGATGTTTTCCAAATTGATCTTACTAATTTTTTTAGCATGAAGCCCAACATGCCAATGCTAATTTGAGGTTAGTGGAGAGGGGTTCACTAAACTGACACAAATAGACAAATGTCTGAATCAATGCTTTGTTGAATAATGTACTAATGATACTCTGCTAAGGATAGTCTATGCTCACGCCTTACTATGTTCTGATGTTCGTGATTCTTGCTTTGATTTAATCTTCTCAGAGTTGCCATATTGTGACTATGTTAATGTGTTTCTTGGTTTTGAGACTAATAAACCTATTAGTAGAATTGTAATCAATAGGGAATAAATATCATAAAACTCATACTAAACTGGTGTGGTTATTCATGACTGAAAGGTCATGGTGGTGTCTTGAGTTTAGTTAAATGTCATTAACTAAGGTGAAATGCATTGTTATGGTAAATATTGATGACATTATTGACGTATTGATTGATATGTTGATTAGCTATCTCGTCCTAAGGTGTCTTCAATCAGAGTCAAAAGATTCATCTGCCTAAAACAAGTCCCAATGTGTAATAATTAGTCATAAAAAAGGACGCATTAGCATTAGTATATGTCCTACCTTAAAAATACACTGTACCCTGGCCCAGGGGCTGCCTAGGACCTACCTTAGTGGTGCCTGGCACATAGTAAAAGGGAAGTCTTAGGTCTGACAAGTGGGTACACCTGCCAAGTTGAATTGGCAGTTTAAAACTGCACACACAGACCTGCAGTGGCAGGTCTGAGCCATGGTTACAGGGCTACTAATGTGGGTGGCACAAGCAGTGCTGCAGGCCCACCAGTAGCATTTGATTTATGGGCCCTGGGCACTTCTAGTGCACTTTACTAGGGACCTACCAATAAATTAAATATGCCAATCATGGATAAACCAATCAACAATACAATTTCTATAGGGAGCACTTGCACTTTAGCACTGATTAGCAGTGGTAAAGTGCACAGAGACAATAAACCAGCAAAAACAGACCTGAAAAAATAGGAGGAAGAAGACAAAAATATTGGGGCTAACCCTGCAAAAAGGGCCATTTCCAAACCCCCTTTAATCCTGCCCTTTCGCTACCCTTAACCAATTAGTATATCTGATGTGGTGGATTCTACCACTAATGCGCGAACAGTCTTGCTCCCCCCAAGCGCCCATGTTGCTATAAAAGACCACCGACCTACCACCTCAGTGCCTCTGTGTCTTCAAATGGTACCATTCACAACAGACATTCCTGACTCTACCTCTTTGCTAAAGTATTTCACCCCACATAATCCATTCTGCAGGCAAAGCTACAAGCCTGCAAAATTTCACTAAAAAACTGACATTTTTCATATCTGAGATTCTAAACATACCACTGTTTAACATTCATAGAATTAGAAATGGTGGAAAAATGGTCTCCACAAAGTAGATTTGCTTACGCACAAATTATGTCAACGTAGGGAAATATCTGTGTGAACACCATTTGCTGCTAGTGGTAGGTTTGGCCCCTTTCCTGAATGCGTACCTAAACAAAAGGAAGTGTCCACTCATAAACATTGTGGAAATATTATGACCTTTTCGTAGGTTGTTTCACAATCTTAAAAAGGTATAGCTTAACTGATATCAAGAGTAAATGTATTTTCAGAATGGAACTGAGAGGTAACTCCCCTTGAAGTGCGTGGAGAGAAACGAGTACAACACCTGAAAAAATATTTCAGCGCAGAAAAAATCAAAAAATAAAATTAAAACAGTAGAATAAATACCCGTTGGTTTGTGTTACATTTCTGTGTGCTGAAATGTTTAACGGTTTCACTCGTATTTATGGAAATATTTAACTGTGAGAATCAGCAACAGTTGCAGAGGGTTAGGAGTACTCCACAAATGTTTTAAGAATTTCTAAAAAGCCAGAAATATACCCACCACAAGATGTAGCCATAAGTGATGATTTTTTTGACTTTTTCCTGTAGATATCCGGAATTGCTCCCTTGGTGAGTAAAAAGTGGAAGCATTTACTGTAAAGCAATATTTGTAATCCTGCAATTTAGCATATAAATGCGAGCGTTTTGGGACACTAATGTGCAAATTGCTCCCTGGGGAAACTCGAACTCCTGATGGAGGAGTGTGGTCTAAATGGAGGGGGAGCTGAAGTGTGCTGTCGAAGGAGGAGTTGCGTTTTGTTTCTGAAGTAGCTTTATGCCACGTTTCTGTTGAGATAGAGGCAGAGGTGGAAATCACTGGTGATCGTTACCAGGCCATTTTTATGCCCATGTGCAGGCTTGCAGATTTAAGCTGCAGGCATATGGGTTCTTTGTGGATGCTTAATATAGGACTATTAATGACTAGCGTTTGGAGGACTATAAATGTATCCAGGCGTTTTGGGTATTTGGAGCAGGTTTTCTTTTCTTGATAAAATCGAGGTGGTGTTTTAGTTGACATCCAGTTCAATGATAAATTGCTTAACCTCATTAGATTCCAAAAGCACTAATCTATACTTTTCATTTTCCAGCTTGTCTTTGTCCCACTGCTTCTTTCCCTCTGTAACAAATCTTCTTAGCTTTGATACTACCAGCGGTTGTGATTCTGGCAAGAAGCATAGGAAGCTCACTTTAAGTCACTGGAGTTGTGCTTTCTCGGTTATTTGTTCAAGCTAATGCCGTAGCTTATTTACGTGTGATCAGAGAACGCGCTTTCTTTAGGGCTTGACATATCGCTGATACATTCTCGTTGAGTTTAATTGTTATTGATTTACATCAGGATTTTTTCTAATATCTGTAAAGTCACTTCACTATGTAGCAAAGATATAAAAACATCCCCAAACACAACACCCTACATCTTGAAGATGCATCTTTGGAAATCTGCTTATGACATATTCTCCTCACATATACCTGAATTGAGCATTTAAACTTTGCCAGATGTGATTCTCTGCTTGATTACCTTATTTTGTTTTATAAACAAACCATTCGCCATCACGTGTGGTAACTGCCGTTTTCATTGAATTATTTTTTTAGATTTAATTTTTGCTGAACAGGTTGCCAGAGGCTATAGATAAACTGTTCAGCTGTGGCTCTCAGCCATTTTCTCTCTAAGATAATTTACCAAACTATTTTAAACACAACTGTACATCTCATCCGTTCTTTCAAAATTTAAACAGTTTAGGAATATTTGTAAACTGCAGACGACTTGGACTGCAATGTGTTCACATTGTTCCAAAAATAGCCACACCTATGTGTTATTACAGTGATGGATTTGTTCAAGTATTTTGCATTTGTTCGAACTACAGCCAGTGGTCTTCTTTAACTTTCTAAGCTGTCTTGTACTGTTAATTGTTCACACTTACCTCACAGCAAATGATGCAATATGGAGCAGACAGCATTTTTAAACAATTTGAACATCTGTTGCAAATTAATTGTTTGAAAACGCAGAAATCAACCAACCGAAGGAAAGCATAATTGTGACTAAAATGGATGGATCATCAATCACAGGAAGATATATAATTCAATAATATTTCCCAGGCTAGATATGAGGATGACAGAGGTAAAAATAAGACAGAATGTTCAGAAGTATGTGCATCCCACCTGTGCTTTAGGAAGACATTCTGCAGTGTTATCCTGGGGCCCACAAAGCTGCCAGGAGGAACAGGAAGAGTATGAGGAACTGCTCATGTCAGACCACTAACTTCAAAATTGAGACATGATGATAGTTAAAGGGTAGTAGCGTGCAGCAGGTGCCTTAAACATATAACTATGTATTTTATGGAGAATATCAATGGTTATTCAGCATGTACAAGCATTAGGTGAATTTGTAGGAAGAATGAAAGTCAGTGTTAGACTCTGGGTCATATGTGGCTACACCACCACTCATATACTCAAAAAAGAGGGGGATTAGGAGGAATTATGGTCCAGTGTATATCCTCCCAATGGAAACGTCAAGAAATATATGATACACTGTTCCAGCCAGAAAGAACGGAAACTAATGGCGGGGGTCCTAAATTCTAGGAGCAAGAAACACATCCATAAGATGTCATGCTTCATCATCGGAACTGCTCCTCGTCAGACCGGCACTGCAATGTCTGACGGGCACCACCCCTGATGGGGGGGCTCTTTGCCGAGATCTTTTTCAATGATGGTGCCGTGACCCCAAAGGTGAATAAGTGACAGAGGAGATTGAAAGAAATCGTGGTTAGAATTGGCTCTCAGAACCGCCACTGGGTCAATAATTTTATTAGACCAGATGGACGGTCAGGACCAAGGTTAAAAAGTATAGTCATGAGAGTGAACCAAAGATAATGATCAATCACTCTATAGTAAAAGTAGCAAAGGGAGGAATTGGGGATTTTCCAAAGCCAACCCTATCATGGTCTACACCACCACTCAGTCGCATTCTCATACAGACCTAAACAAGAATACTGTCACTGACTCCTTGAAAGTGCAATGGAGGCAGAAGAACTATGATGTAGTCAGACTCACCACATCCAGGGACATCACATGCCATTCATGCACTCAGTGGCACTCTTGCAGATCTGAACAATCAAACAGTCACTGGCTGCCTGTCAGACTAATGAAGGCAAAGGTACTATACTTTACTTAGAGTCAAGCCCATGAACGTGTCAGCACACTGCCACTCAGCCAGAAACTCAGGGTCACAGTTGCAAACTCTCTGAGAGTCTCAGGATCACAGTCAGAGACCTAAACAAGAACACTGTCAATGATAACCATGACAGTCCAATGGAAACAAAAGCATAATGACATAGATAGAGTCACATCCAGGGACATATGTCATAAAAACATCACTCATTCAGACTTTCATGGGTACATTTGGAGGCCTTAACAAGTACATTGTCACTGACTTCATCACCGTCTGATGGAGGTAAAGACTACAGTTACTGAGTGTCACAACCAGGGACAAATATCAGCACATTGTCACTCACTCAGACACTTAGGGGCACACTCAGAGACATAAACAACCACACCACCACAGACTGTGTGAGAATATGATGGGTGTAAATGCACTGTAATGTAGTTAAAGTGACATCCAGGGATATGTCAGCCCACAACCAATCCCCCAGTGTCACAGGGATACGCTCAGAGACCTGAACAAGCACACGCTTATTAACTCCATGGCACTCCAATAGAGACAAAGGTATTATGACATAATTAGAATCACACTCCTTCTCAGGGGCACTCTTAGAGAACTAAACACAAACATTTTCAGTGACCCCCCCCATTACATTCCAATGGTTGCAAAGGGACATGTCACCCACCACCACTCAACCAGACACTTACGAGTAGACTTGGAGACCTGAAAAAACAGACTGCCACTTACTCCCTGACAGTTGGATGGAAGTAAAAGGACAATAATGTACTTGGAGACACACTCAAGGATATGAGCCAGCAAAGCCACTCCCACAGAGTCAAAAAGGCGTACTCAAAAGACCTGAATAACCACACTATTGTTGACTCTGTGGAAGTTTAATGGAGACATAGACAATGGCATTGGTAGAGTCACACCTAGAAACATGTCACAGCACCTCCATACACCTAGACACTCAGAGGTATACTTGGAGACCTGAACAAGCACACCATTCACTGACTTTCTGACAGTGCAAAGGAAGCCAATGCACTCTGATATACTTTGAGTCATATATAGGGTCATATTTCACCATACTGCCTCTCAGTTAGACACTCAAGGGTACATTCAGTGATCTGAATAAGTACACCATCAAAAACCTCTGTGGCTCACCCCTACTGCACGTGGCTGAAGGTCATGTGCAGTAGGGCTTTGGAGCTTGTGGAGAGTTGGGCACCAGATCGGACTAGAGGCTAGGCTGTGTGGCACACCCTCACTATGCACAGCTGAAGGTTGTGTGTAGTAAGGTTCCCACTGTCAGTGAGGGGGGGCAGGCCCTGTGATCCACCCCTTCTGCACATGACCAAAGCCTGTGTGCAGTGGAGATAAAGCATGTGGTGAGTGGGGTGCAGGGACTGGATAGAAACCAGGTCCTGCAGTGCACCCCTCTCCACACAGCCAAACGGTACATGCAGGGGCAGTCAGCCATCTGCAAGAGTGGTGCAGACGTCCTGACTTCGGAATCACCTCCAGTACATGACCATAGACCATGTACATCAAGCATTGTCACCTCTGTGATGGATTGAATGCAGAGCTTGGTTGCAAACCAGGCCTTGTGGGCAATCTCTGCAGCACAAACCCTCTCACTCACTTCCTCAGCTTGATGCAAGCTCCTGCCAAGTCACTGACACACTCATCTCATTCTATGTATGCCATTTGCACCACTTCTATGTCGTATTTACTGACAGACAAAACACCAAACATGTTTATCTATTTCATAATCATAAAAGTTGTTTGTAAAAAATACATTTTTAAAGATGTTTTTATTTTTTCTTGATGTTTATATTTTTTGGGGACAAACAAAGAAAAAAATACTGGGATAGGGAAACATGAACATGAATGATAAAAAGAAATCCTGCAATTTTGCAGGTGTGCTACAGCTTGAGTTTTCCTGGCTTACATGTTCTGTTCTCCAGTCTGATGACCAACAATACAATGGTGGTGAAGCAAGTGTCACTTTTGTCTCAATGCTGTTGTAAGGAGTCCTGTGGCAATGTGTTGCCATGAGGAATGGTATGTTGTAATGTGGTGATATATTCTGATGCCTCCTCCTTTTGGCTGTGTTAAATTCACCCTGATGCTAATGGTTTTATGCTTCTGCATTCTAGGCATTCCACAGCAATACTTCAGCAACCTTCCTGGCTGAGTTTCTTACCATAAAATTCTCATCTACACAAATTGTAAAAAGTTGCTACAGTGCTGACTCTGGTGGAGACATGGTGTTTTTGGCCTGACCATCACTAGTATCCTGAGCACTTTGCTCTGGATTAGACCTTACTTGGACACCAAATGTAAGTCGGGGACTTTCTTTTAGCACCCCCCCAAAACAAATAACAGCAGTACAATCTAATGTGCCACCTTTAGTGTGGATCTTATGTGTGTGGTAAAGAGTATTATGATATACATAGGAAGGAAAATAACTATTTGAATGTGGAGTCATTAAACCACATGAACCCATGAGATCTATCCAGTGATCCCCTAAGAGCCATGGCTCTCTGCAGTAACAAGGCAAAGTCCTGGTACCAAGGTACTAATTCCTGATACCATGTCCCGGAAAAGGATTAAAGCAAAGACATTTTGGAAAAAACCTGACCAGTACTGAGTTTTAAGAATCTGTTAGGAACCCCCTGTCCTCAAACAATTAAAATGAGTTGGTTTTCCAATCAAACTTAAATTGTAAAAGTTGTGACTCTGATTTGGGAGTTGTGGGTACAGAAAAGCAAAAAAGGGGCCTCCTGATTAGATGCATAAGCCATACTGTTTGGGAAACAACCCCACAACCCTTAGAGAGAAGGAGTTAACCTTTTGTAGCACACTATTTTCCTTTCTGATTCAGAAGGGCAGACTTGTATTGCTCCATGATGTCTTCTCAGGACACTGGTGCAATCCAGATATCACCCAAGTGCTTTAGCAGACCCATCATGTGCACTACCACAGAAGGATTATGATGTGGTGATTGCTTCCACTTCAAGTACACCAGGTGCCACACATGAAGTAATTGGTGGGTAATTCATTTAGCATCTTACAGGTTAAAAAAATGAATGGTCAAAAAGTGACCTGAACTTCGGGCAACAAGTATTCAGAAGAGGACATCCTGAAATTTACTAATTTGGAACCAGTCTTATGCAAAACCACTTAAGGGCTCAGTACTCAAATGAGCTTTCCCATGCTGACACACACAGGCAGCAAGAGAGAAAGAGTAGGCTGAAAAGCAAGCACTGACAGAAGATGTCGAGCAACAGCTGGAGGAGAATGAAGACTGGTGGTGGCCTTTTCCCTACATTTTACAACTACTGTAATTAAATATTCTCCTTGTGACGGATGGACAAGACAGCAATCTCTCAGGATATTAATGTCAAATTAAATAATATTACAGTGAGTTCTACAAAAGGTATAAAGAAATTAAGAAACAAAAAAGTTAAAGGAAATGTTTGAAAAAACAGTTTAACAAAAGACCTAAAAGAAATTTAAAAAATAATGCTGTCTGTACTGGGGTATGTTCAGGACCTGTTATTTTTTTGGGACTCCTTTTCTAAATTGTTTCCCTTGTTGACCTATTTAATTTGCCTACAACACATTAGTATGTGGTATAGCAAATGCACCCAGGGCCTGAATGTTAAATGCTACCTGTGGAGTGTAGCACTTACCCTTAGGGTGCCATTGACAGGAGTGGCCTGTAAAACATGGCTTCAGGCCTACCATGTGTAGCTTGGCTGCAGCAGCCTAAAAATTGTCTATCAAACCTGTCAAGATAATCAATTTTGACATGTGGAAAACCCTGATTGGAAATATTTGTAAGTCACCCCTAATTAAGCCTTGTGGCCTACAAGGTAGGGTGCCTGATGTTTAAAAGAGAAACGTGCGAAAATAAATTTGTCATGTTCCTCCAATGTTTAGATCTAAAAAGCTAGTTTCATTGTAGGGCTGCAGCAGGATGGTAGAAAATGTCAAAGTAGAGATTATAAACTTTAATCTGTAACGTTTGACACAAAACAGCTAAAATACTAATTCAAAGACTATTTTTCAAATTTAGTAAAAGTCCAATGCATCGATGAAGTTAAATTTTTAAAAAAATATTTAGGGAAAGTAACTTTTACCTCCCTGAATTTCCCAGAAGTTAATTTGCAGTAGCCTGTCAGCAGATGTCTAGAAAGTGTTTGACCATGATGAAGTGTGAAAACTGCTCCAAGAGCAGAAACGTGGTTTTGGCCTGTTGATAGGTTGGGTTGGTTGTCAGCTCAGAAAGGGCAGTCAGGGTGCACCCAGGAACTTTGTTAACGTCGAAGGAACAGAGGTGGTCTGCCCTTTCACAGTTTAGCATAAGTAGAGATGTGAAGAAGGGAAAGCCTTAGGGCCTGATTCCTAGTTTGACGGTCGGACCACCAGACTGCCATATTGGCAGTCCTGAAAAGACCACCATGCCGGTGATCTCCCCGACCACTGTGTTACAAGTCATGCAGGCAGGATCGCTGACTGCAAAGCAAAAAAGGGCAGACCATCAGCAGTGCAGCGGCCTGGACATAGGTGGTCCGGCCCCCATTGCTGTCAGCGCAGCAGACAACCACTGAGCTTATCTATCAGCACCGCAGCCAAGAACTGAGCTTATTACAATCACACAGTCACCATGGCAGTCTACCCGTTGCATTCAGCCAACGGTGGTCGACCACCGCAGTTCGCGGTCAGCAAAGTAACAGACAACTGCACATTGGATGAATTCCAAAACGACACAGCTGACACACATTAGCCAAGTGGACGCCCCTGCAAAGGACACTATAAAACACACCCCTTCACAGACCACAATCCTTTGTGTTTCCACTGCAAGACAACGAAGCCCGAGCACCTTTTTTTTTTTAGAGTACATAGATTAGGCACCCCTTTTTTCACCATTCCATAGAACACCTTGCACATACTTTTGTCCATTCACACCCTACTGCATATACCATGTTTAGTAAGTCCCTGCAACCATTATATGTTTCCTCCGTGTTCCATTCACAAAATCCCAATTTTTCCGAAGATGAGTTAAGAGTCATGGTGGATTAAATCATTAGAGTAGAGCTCCAGTTGTTTGGAGCACAAGTCCAGCATACTCCTTTCAGTAGGAAAATGGAAATGTGTGACTGGATCGTCAACAACGATGCTGTAGACACCACCCTGCACACAAAGGAGGACATTAGGAAGAGGTGGAACAACCTCAGAGGCAAGGTCTACTCCCTGGTCTCCAGGCACCAGCTGTATGCCAAGAAGGCGGACGGTGGTTCTCCCAGTGTCCCATTCATACTCTTTCTCTGGAAGGAGAAGGCCTTGGCCATCCTGCATCCCGAGGGCTTGACAGGAATACCTTGTAAGTTACAGTACTAAAAGTGTCACAAAAATTCAATATCACGCATGTCCACAGCTCATCTTGTGCCGCTCTCTTGTTCATTTACCCACCAACATTCAATTCCCAGAGCATCTGAGCTTAAACACTGTCAATGTGTATCATTGGACCCAACAGGACAGTCACCAAGGCCCATCACATTTCATATGTCCAAATGGGACCTGGAAATATCACAATAACAAAAACACATTCCAGGATCCATGGTATGTCCCAAAATGTAAATGTATGCTCAAACATAAATAAAGCCTGCAAATAGATATGTAATACACAACAGTTGTCAAGTGTTGGCGAGTAGAGGGAGTGACATGACTGCAACTCTCAGCAGGCCCTGTTTCAGGAACTCCAACCACCAGCCCAGTTTTCACTTCCCCAAAGTCCCCTACTTGACACTCAAAAATGAAGTTTACTCACCCGGGGAGAGCATTTGTCAAGTATTGGGAGTAAAGAGGGTGACCTGACTGCAACTCCCAGGAGGCCCTGTTCCTGTGACTCTAACCACCAGCCCAGTGTTCTCGAGTCCAAAGACCGCTGTTTGTCAACTCACAAATTAAATTTACTCATCTGGGGAGGAATATTTGTTGAGTATTGGGGAGTAGAGAGAGTGACATGGCTGCAACTCCCAGGAGACCTTGTTTCTGTGACTCGAACCACCAGCCCAGTATTCTCTTTTTCAAAGATTCCTCTTTGCCAACTCACAAATTAAGTTTACTCGCCTGGGGGGAGAACATTTGTCAACTAGTGATGAGTAGAGATAGTGACCTGACTGCTACTCCCACCGGGCTCTGTTTCTGTAACACCAACCATCAGCTCAGTGTTCTGTTGCTCAAAGACCCCTGTTTGTCAACTCACAAATGAAGTTTACTCACCTGGGAGTGATCAAGGACAGATCATGCTTAAATCAGAGATGTGTCTGTCTACCTAGCGCCATCTGGACTTGCCATGCCAAGATAAAGTGATTGGGGACAGAAATAACACTTTACCCAGTGTGTACAACAAGTATTCAAAAGGCTTCAAGATGCACCACCAAATTAGCGGCAGCAGCAGACACATTGACACAGCACTGTGCCATGATGACACCAGTCACATATACAGCCTATTCCTTGGTCTGCCTATATCACACTCAACTAGGCTTCAACATGGCAAAGCCATATATTGACTCTTCACTGTGTTGGCTGTACTAATGGCAAGATGTCATTTTCAGGCCATACTCCAAAGTACAACTGATCTGCACATCTCACCAGCTGCTTGAGTCTATTTGGGTTGGCATTCTCTACACATTTCAAGTTACCCAATGCCATGGTTACTTGCCACAATTGATTAACTACAACCTTAATTTTTCCAAGGTTTCTGCTTACTGTGACACTAAGCCATTGGAGGTAGATGTCACAATACAACCAGTAACAATGTATGTTTCACATCAACCAGTGTATCTGCCGCTGGGTACACGGAGGCCACGTAACAGACTGCTAAGACCCCCTGGATGAAGCCCTCAGTGATGATGAAACTACTGGATGTCTGAACATGGAGGACGGTTCTGGCCCATCTTGGAAACAGTGAGTCTCACTGTACCCACAACATCACCTCCCAGCCCTGTTGCTTCAACATCCCAAGCAACCATTCGCCCCCCAACATGTGTCCCAAACACAGCGTTCACCATCTTGTGCCCCCCCAGTCCTGGATCCTGAGCTGAGTGCAACACTCTGGACAATGAGGGTCATGGGCCAAGTTGTAAATGGCACCCTGTGACAAAGGCACAGACTCATGAGGGTAGGGTGTGTGGGAGGGATACTGTGGGCCAGCGGGTTGAGGCCACTAGGGCTGTTGTCAGCCAGGACACCATCAGCCACGTCTTGGGGATCTATCAGGAGTCTAAAGGAGTGATGGGTCAGGTGTTGAGTAAACTCGCGGAAATCAAGCAGCTACACAGGGACATTCAGGAACAAATGGAGGCCCAGAATGCCAACATGGCATCCCTAACAGAGGTGCTGAGGGATATACACATCACTGTGAGCAGGGCTTTACAACACCAGTCTACTACTTCCATTGGCACATCAACAGCAGGCCCATCAGCATTGAGGCCAGCCACTGGAAGGGAGGACCTGACAGAGGAATAAAAAGCCCCAGACACCCCTGTCTCTGTAGCAGCAGACCCCCCCACATAAGCAGGGACATCCAGCATACAATCCAGGAAGTGTGAATGGTAAGACACCCACCGCTGCCAGTAATAACACTCTTCCTTAAGGACCTCCTTTGTGTATTACACACTTACTCTGGACTGATCCTTAACCACCAACCCTTTCCAATGGGAGGAGTACTCTATACTTTGGACTCCCAGTGGTGTGGCATCTACTCCAGTGATCTCATTCACCATGACTGGCCCCTTCATGTTCAAATTTTTGTTGAGTCATATCATGTATATTTTATGTAAATCAGAGCTGCCCAATAAAATCACCCTTCACTGACTCATTGCTGATTTTGTTTTCATATTTAGTCATGTAGATGTGTGACCATGTGACCCATACAATGAGGATCCAAGGTACTTGTTCAAGATGGGATATGTTGTATGTGCACAGTGTCCATCTCAGGATTACACACAAACACATACATAAAAGTGTCTGCTCAAACTAAACATATTGTTAGTGTTCAGCACATGGGCTGTCAATATGTCTGAACTCTTGGAAATTATGAATGATTGACTCATGCTGAGTAAATGAACATATTGACAGGTACAGACCAACAGACCACAGAAGGAAAGGATTTGTCAGACATTATCCTGTAGAATAGGGAAATATTGATGTGGTTGATGCCATCAGCTTGGCCTTATCACATACCACACAAAGTCATTTAACATCACATAATCCAAGATACAGACAGATGGCAGTATAACAGTCCCTGATCACAGGGCCATCACAATCCAATGCCCATGCATCTGCTGGTATGACACAAACATATCAGTGCTGTAGCACAGACTTTGTGGCCTACAATGATGAAACACATCTACAGTCACATATAAGCCATTGGAAAAGAGTGTTTAGCCAATGTAAAGGAAAGGTTACTTGGTCATAAGCTATTATTACACATTTTATTACCACATGATGACACACATGATGCATCAGGCCCACCGCAGCACACAAAACACGTAGAATGGGCACTACTGACCTTCCATCCAAACACTGTGCAAGCTTTCTTGGCACAGGTCTCATGCACCCAAACTCTGTGACCTACGTTACCTGTAACAATCCATGTCCACTTCGTCTGTCAGAACATCATCGCATAACTGTCAATGTCCCAATTTTGAAATGCCCACATGAAGATGTCATGGTGAAGATACCTGTACAATGAACAAACCAAGGAGTATAGACTTCAAACCATACATATGACATAAGTCATATAGCAAGCATCTGGAAACAAAACAAAGTACATTGCAAGGAAACTGACACAAACAAAGCAACATCATAAATGTGGGTATGTGTCAAAAGCAATATTATCAAGCAGCCTTTGGCTGATTATTGCAGAGAATCAGCTCCCTAGCTGGATCCAAAACACTCAACTCCACACATTCTCACAACTACAGTTTATTTCACAGTCACAGACATGACAACACATTTCATACACTCATGAGAAGTAGCTGTGGATGAAATCTTCTCGCAAGTCAGCTCCTTCCTCTTCACTACTGTCATCCTCAGTTGGCATGTCAGGATTCTCACCTGGTAGCACTGCAGGATCGCCCTCCAATGGGATGTATAGGACATTCCGAAACAGGGCGATGTTGTGGAACATGCAGCATGCCTCAGTGATCTGACACACTTTCCCAATCATTAGAGGAGGGCTCCCCCAGTCCTGTCCAGACACAAAAATCTGGCCTTCAGGAGCCCAAAAGCCCGCGCCACTGCCCGCCATGTTCTTCCATTGGTCTCATTTAAGTGGACTTCCCCTGGTGTAGTTGGATTCCTCAGCAGCATCATGTAGGTTCTGTATGCTCAGCCTGCAGAGACCAGGGCCTGTCAAATGTATCTCCTAGTATGGGGCATAGCCCAGGCTGGGGGAAAGTCACTGTGGCTATGCAACCGAGGCACTGTGCCCCGTACACCAGCAATGGACCAATATGAAGCTCTAGTTGCAACACCTAGCCTGAATGTCTTGGTCCATCGACTAAATTAGGAATACAGGCTGCAGACACCAAATGGTTGGGACAAGAAAAGGGCAACTTTCTAAAAGTGCCATTTTTAGAACGGTGACCTAAAATCCAACTTAACAATTAAAGAGGGTTTTAAATTACAATTCTTAAGAGACCAAGCTCAACAGTCCTACCTGCTTCCTATTGAAAGTTAACACTTATTAAATGTAATAAAGTAACCCAATGTTATCCTATGAGAAAGGCAGGCCTTGCAGTAGTAGAACACAAATGTAAAATATTTTTACTACCAGGACATGTCAAAGTTAAAAGTACATGTCCAACTTGTTTAAATTTATTGTGCCCTGGCCTGGGGCTATTTAGGGCCTGACAAGGGATGGCTTATATTTACTAAAAAGGAAGTTCTGGGCCTGGCAAAACTTTATGTTGCCAGGTCAAAATAGCAGTTTAAAACTGCACACACACAAATGAATGGCAGGCCTGAGATATGTTTAAAGGGCTATTTAAGTGGGTAACAGGCCCACTAGTCGCATTTAATATGCAGGCCCTAAGTACATGTAGCAACACTTTTAGTAAAATAAATATGCCAATTGGGTTGAAGCCATTTTCACCATGTTTAATGGAGAGGGCAAAAGTACTTTAGCACTGGCTAGCACTGGTAAAGTGCGTAGAGTACTAAGGCCAACCAAAATGAAGTCAGCAAAAACAGGAGGATGGAAGGCAAAAGTTGGGAAAACTACACCAAGGATGTCAAGTACAACATCCACACATCCGGACACCACCAATTTTGGTCTTACTTTCATTTCACACTGGTCACATAAATGTGAAATAAATGAGGAGTCGCGTTCATCACCACTTGCTGTTCACTTCACCATCAGGATGTTGCTTCCATCATGCCATGCCAAATTTTCATGTATTTGCTCCCATTTTGGTACTACTTTTACATGGGGAGACTCATAGTATATACCAGGCAACAAAGCATTGCCTTCCTTGGCTAGGGTGCCTACAGCTGTCTACCGGCATCTTTCTCTCTGTGTTTTGGACCATTATCCTCAAGTAATTAGGGCTGTTTTGGATTTCCCAATTTTGGTCTTGTAATACCTTTTAAAATCATTGTCATTGGTTCTCATTTAATCACAGGTATCACACCCTAGAGACTGCTAATTGTTGCATTACCCCTTGAGGTAAGCAGTGTTTATTTTTGATTTTCATCATCTACTATGACTTTTTCGCATGAGGTTCCCATCTCCCCCTTTCTTTTTTCCCTTTAGTCATTTTTATTGTAATCACCTTTCTATATATGGTTTTCCTACCTTGCACAGCATTTCTTGTTTAATTACTATCTTTATCTTTTCTTTATTTCATCATGATTCTCTCACTTGGTTATATCTTGAGTCCTGATGATGATCCTGTTATTATCTTAGGAATTAAAACGTCTTGAAATCACAGACCCTTACTTATATTGTTAATTAGCCAAGAACGGGTCACACAGAGCTTGTTTTTAGATATGCACTTGCAATTACTATTGTCAGATGTGTATATCACTGATGAGACAGCACCAAGCATGTTTTTCACTCACATACTTTGCATCATTATACAAAGCTTTTATATAAAAAAAATTTTTGATTATTGTTTGGAATGCATTCCCATTTGATTGGTGGCACTGTTGCATTATTATGTCCAGGGACCACTGTTTTATATAACAGTGTTTACCAAAGGTCCCTAACGACTCTCGGTTCCCTTGTTATCTAGAAACATACAGTGGCGTGTGTGTCAAAAGACTGATGGTGGGTAACAGTAAGGCCACCCAACACAGAGCTGGTGGTAATGCCACCTCTTCACTTTCCCGGGGATCAGGTAATTGCCTGTGATTTGCTGCACTTCGGAGACAAGGAGAAGCTCCCATCACCCCACACCTCAAGACTCAATGGCAATCTCCAGGATACCCTCCTGGGGAACCCTGTGACATATAGGGATATCCCAGATATCCCCTTATTAATAATATATACACGTACTGTACAAGTTAGGGAAGCTATTTTCACCACCAAGACATGTAAAAGCTAAAAGTACATGTCCCGCTTTTGTTGGGGTTCCATGTGCATCTCAGTTAAGTTAATCATATGGATTGCCATTGGACTGGGGCTGTGGGGAATACATTACCTGGCACAGGAATAATGTGGCACAAGGGGTTACAAAGTGGGGCAATGCATGTATTGTGCCACTTTCTAAATATGGTGCTGCATTTTTGCCATAATATCTCCACATGAACTTCAAACAAAATGAAGCTAATGTAGCGATATGTGGCACAAGGGGCTCTTAAATGAGTCCATATGTTTGCTACTGCTGAAAGACCACCCTTCTAGAAGAATCTCTGTGTTCACTACTGCCATTTGTTTGCACTGAATTCCCACAGTCTGGATTCAGTGCTTCAAGGCTCGGTATTACACCACACAAATCAATTTATAGAGCACCTAAGTGGACAGTATCTTTCAAAAACCACTACTGGAGTCTTTATAATCAACTATCAGCATAGTTTTAAGACATTTAGGTCATGCTGCACACTAACACCTGTTAGTCAAGGATTATTAAATCATCTTTGAAGAATATATGTGTGTTTTGTATTAGAACATATTGACATTTCAAGGCTCCATGTTAGCCTACATAAATATCTTCAGCGATGTGTGCTATATTAGCACTGCTCAAGGGTGGGTGTTTTGCAGAGCAAGTATAATTGTGCTTTGATAGTAAAACTACTGAGTAACCGGCGACAATACATTTGGACTATTACTTTGGATTTAGGGCGTTATGAGAATCATTGCAAAACCAGAAAGAGGGTAAAAATAAGGCTGAAAAAATTGATAACACTTACAGGATAAAGGAGGTAGTATATACACTGGCTATGCCTGTTAACGGCATTTGTTCCAAAATTAATCTGGCAGTATTAAGAAAGCAATGTCAGGCCTGTCGGGGTCCTGATGTGGCTTCTGCATCTTATGACGCACTACAGCACCCTAACCACCATGGATGAAGTCTGCTGCTTTTGACACCAACAGCACATGCATGTCAGGCGTGGCTTATGTGGCTTATATACAAACCACGCCCATTGCACAAATGCTGCTTGCAATCCTTATCCAGAACACTATGTCTTGGGTAGCAGCTTCTTGTGTTTCCTGTTTCATTGCCTGCTTCAGTCTTGCAGGAGTATGTTCCTTGCCTACATCAATACTTTGCAGGAGTATGTTGCTCTTCCACATCAGTACTTAGAAGGAGTCTGTTCCTCACCCACAACAATAACTTGGAGGAGCCTATTCTTCACCCGCATCAATACTTTAGAGGAGTCTGTTTCCTCACCTGATTGAGTTGAGTATTTGTCTAACAAGCAGTTCTGACTAAAGGAGGTAACAAACTTGTGCCACAAATGCTTTGCTTAATTACCAGATAATAATTGTACCTGGACCTCCACATGCTAGCCTTTAGGGTTAACACATTAAGCTGCCTTGCTCTGAAACATTCCTTTCAACTCTGCAAATACATTAGGGAGAATGTTGGCTTAATAATCAGTCAGAGTTGTAAAAGTAAGCTGTGTATAGTAGTGGAACCCATATTCTTTACATGATTATTTGAATATGGGCTGTTTTGAAACTTTCTGAGTTAACAAAACATAAAATAGTCCAGTAAATGCAAAGTTAACATTCACAATATCCAATTGGGCATGTGTGGAAATGCATTATAAGGTGCAGCATTATATGTGGAGATATGGTGCAAACCATAAGAGCATATTATGGTGGTTTATGTATGTCCAAAGTGCATGTACATTGTTCTTGCATGTTAGATATATTTACAGATTAACTACATTGGGAAAACGTGAACAGCAGGAATAGAGTATCTGCCAAAACAAATTGTCATCCTAAAAAAGACGCCTTTACAGAGTTAAGCCCCAAGATGTAAGATATATGGATACTCATAATATATACATGAAATAGGACACAAATAGAACACCCACATTTATGTTTCTTATTTGTTTTTTTATTTAAGGTACAGATAACCATTGTAGCACACACAAGAGAGAGGGAGCACCAAAGGCAGGAAAGAGGACCACAGCAGGTATTCAGTCAGCGGGAGTAGAAGAGTTATACAATGATAATAGATATTTGTTAGACCTGACAGCCTTAGGGTGGTCACCCCTAACTTTTTGCCTGCCTCCCTCCACTTTTTGGACACTGTTTTTGCTTGTTTTAGGAATCTGTGTCTTTACCACTACTAACCAGTGCTAAAGTGCATATGCTCTCTCCCTTAAAGCATGGTGACATTAGCTCATAACCAATTGGCTTATTTCATCTACTTGTAAGTACCCAGTAAAGTGCACTACATGTGCCCATGGCCTGTAGATTAAATGTTACTAGTGGGCCTGCACCCTGGCAGACAGGATGGAACTCAAAGGGGACCACCTGGTGCACTTCTATGCCACTCTTTGAAGTCCCTCCCACTTCAAAGGCACATTTGGGTATTTAAACAGGGCCTCTGACCGTATCAACTCAGACATGTCTTAACAAGATACCTCCTGGGAAAGAAACTCTGAACCAGAACCTGCAACCTGCCAAGAGAAGCTCCCTGGCTGCCCAAAGGACTCACCTGGACCGCTTTTCTGTTAAGGGCTGCTGCCTTGATGTTGCCCTGCTGCCTTGCTGGCCTCTGGCTCTGGTCAGACGTGCTCTCTAAGAGCTTGGATAGAGCTTGCCTCATGTTGCTAAAGTCTCAGAGCCAAAAAGACTTCAATTTTTGCAAAGAAATCCTTGTGTGCTGAAAATTCGATGCACAGCCTGCTGGAAACGATGCACAGCCTGCACCGCAACGAGAAAATCACTGCACAGCCGAACCGGAACGTGGCAGCCCAACTTCCTGAGTGAAGATCGACGCTGGGCCTGCGTTACGACCGGACATTCGCCGCACAGCCTACTGGATCGACGCACAGCTGAGCCGGAACAACTCAACACGACTTCTTGGACAGAGAATTGATGCAGCGCCTGCCATGTGACAGCATCGCGCTACTGAACCAACGCAATCCTGTGACTTTTCCCCGCACATCCAGGATTTCCATGCATCATCCATGGCTGCAACGAAGATCCCTGTACCGCAGTGAGGAACCGGACCGCTTATCCAAGAAACAACGCAAGTCCCGTGGTGCGGGAAAAGAAACAATGCATCGTCTGTAGGCACCAGAATATCCGACACACACCCTCTCTTTTTCCACACTACCTCATCCTCTGAGATCTCCGTGCGTGTAATTTTTGATGCACACCAGGTACTTTGAAAACCCAAGCATTAACTGTTTAATCCTTATCGAAAGACTATTTTACAACTTTTGAAATTCATATTTCACTTTGCACTTATTGCATCTTGATCATTTTGACATTACTTCAACCAGATAAATATTTTATATTTTTTCTAAACCTGTGTGGTGTATTTTTGATGGTGTTTATACTGTGTTATTGCATGATTTATTGCATAAATACTTTATACATTGCCTTCTAAGTTAAGCCTGACTGCTCAGTGCCAAGCTACCAGACAGTGGGCACATGATAATTTGGATTGTGTGTGACTTACCCTGACTAGAGTGAGGGTTGTTGCTTGGACAGGGGGTGGCCTGACTGCCAACCAAGGAACCAATTTCTAACAATAGTAGATATGATACATGCTAGTCCAACATTAATAAGATTGTACTCTCCCTTCTTCCTACGGAAGGATCAGGAAAGCAGGAAGGTTCAGCAGTCCAGAAGAATCAGTTCTTGTCTCTCTCTCTTCCTCTCTCTCTCTCTCTCTCTCTCTCTCTCGACATCCCATTACCATTTCCCCCCCAGGTCCTCATGCCTGGCTGAGTTTATTGTTCACTCAGGTCTCCTGTACTGGGAAGGACTTGGGAACTAGCTTCTGGACTCGTCTCTCCTCCACAGGAACTAAGGGTAGTGAGAAACCCTAGTGTGATAGGCCACACACAGCCAATCACTAGTACTACAACACACTCCAATAGGAAAATATAGAGGCACCAAATAGCAATACGGAAAAGTAGGAAAATAACAGGAAAATGTTTATGTAAAGCCATTAAATGTTTTTGGTAGTTGTTCATGTTTTATTTTATTATTATTTTCACATCAAGGCTTACAGCACTCATAACATAGTTGTTAATGCTAGTGTGAGGGAGTACTGACTATGGACGCTACCAGCCATATTAAGAGGGAATTCATTATTAGACTAACCAATCACTTACAGGCTGATCACATAATTAACGAACTTACAAACCAAAAACTATGTTGGTGAATGTATTTATAGATGTGCCTCGCAGTTTTGACGAACACTTGTTTGAGGAGGAGAGAGAGGACTTTCAGGCAATGGATCAAGATTTTTGGCATGTCCAAAATCGCCGGAAAAGCTCCTTGACATGGTTGACATGGTTGCAGAATGGACACCGGATTTAGAGGCACCTTCAGCTTGGCCCAAGCTAGCCCTAGTTATGTGACGCTATAAGCTGCAATCCATTTCATAGTATTTTGGGTCCAAATTTAAGAAGGGCCTAGTACCAACTATCCCCACATTAGTGTAATTTTTTTTACGCTAATGTGGCAATAGTGTGATGAAAGCGCCACACCATATTTACAAAGTGGCGCAATGCTTGCATTGCACACATTTATAAACCCTTTCACCACAATATGCCTGCGCCTGGCATAATGTATGGAAGAGGGGTGGTCCCCCAATAGGGGGCCCACAAAAATGGTGGCATTTTTAGTGGATTATTAGCACCTGCACAGAGCAGGCATTAAAAGGAGGCACACAATTATTTTTAATCAGCCTTCATGTACTTTGCAGGATTAGCGCCAGAATTTTTGGCACAAATCCTGCAAAGTACAAGAATAGCATAAAAAATTATGACTCTATTCTCCCTACCCTGCGCCATAGTGCACCGTATGTTAAATTCGGCACACACATGGTGGCGTTAGGGGGGGCGCAATGGGCTGCAAGAAAAGTGGCACTTCATGACATGAAGCACCACTTTTCTTATATATGGTCCCAGTTGTCTCTAGTGGTCAGTTCAGAAAATGTGGACATCTAAAAGCATGTCAATCTTTACACCTGTATTAAGGTTTAAAAAGCTTCAACAGAAGAAGGCATCAGCATATTGCCATTTCACAGTCACTGGAGAAAAGGGAAAGGATGAAGAGGGAATTGTATGCCCACTTCTCTAATGTATTAGGCGGCATTGGTTGCACCCATGTGGCAGTTCATCCATCTCACCACTTGGAACATCTTTTTGGAACAGACACCAGTTTACAAGCTGTCTGCGATACCAGCAGCTACTTCATCAATGTGCTCAATGGCTTTCATGGAAGCACACATGACTGCTACATCCTCCATAAGTCATCTCTTGCACTTCATTTTCTTGCTGGGGGTTTGGGTAACTTGTGACTCACAGGTAAGTATTAATACCTCACACTGGAGCTGTATCTAAATCTTGACATTTTTCAAACATATTCACTGCAACACTTAATATACACAAGCCGATTTCAACCACTGCAATTATATATACATAATGCAGTACATTTAAAATGGAACCACATTTAAAAGATAAAAGCATATTGTAAAGATTATACTTCAAACATTTCTGCTTCATGTACATGCTTCATTTTTCATAGAGCATTTTCAGGAGGACTCCACCGCTTTCCAACCCACTTGAGTTCTCCTTCTACATTCCATATGGCGTCATACCCAACTCATCACATTCTAACTCTTTTATTCTACTGAACATGCCATGTCTCCACATAGCTCCCCCTTATATTCTATTCAACCTTATATTTTGATTAATGCTTTAATACTTAACAGCAATTTATCAAATAATTCATATACAGATTCATAGCCATTTTGTTAAACTGTTATTGCCTCAAGGATAGTGATACAAGATCTACAAAATAAAATCAACGTAAATGTGTTACCACTGTTTACCTTTACATATATTTCCCATATTCCATGTTATTCCATTTTCTAAAATCACTACATTGTCTCTGACTCCCCTCACTCTTTGCAGAAAAGAGTACTTACTGTCCCCTTTCGAGGATAACTCCTCCCTTCTTTATGACTACCCAATCACCACTCTGCATATGTCAACTTTTAACACTATTCCGTCTGTTATAATGGTGCACATTTTTCTTCTGCATCACATTAACTTTTTGTTCTTTCATTTCACAATCATCTTTCATTATTATTTCCTCTCAACCACATAGGACACTCTTTTATCCCTGGTTCCCTGCTTTTCAAAGGCACAAAGGGTGAAACTCCTGTTAGAGAATGTGGAGTTGTTCTCTGTGTACACATCATTTTCCTCAACTAGTTGTTCCATGGAACATTAGTTAAAGATAACTAAATGTTTTCCATCACAATTTCGGTTTATTATTTCTACTAATCCATTTGCTTGAGTTCGGAATAGGGCTACCTTTTCATGAGTTATCCCTATTCTATCTAAATAATCGGTCATTTCCCTAGAGATAAATTTTATCTCATTATCTGAAACAATTATTTGTGGTATCCCTCCTTCCATAAATACTTCCTACCAAAATTCAGTTTCTCCTGTAGTATTAACTTGTTCTATTGTCTTCACTATAAATCACTTGGGGGCATTTTTAGGAGCCCTTGGTGCCACTGGAGGGGCATGTTTCAAGATACTCCGGTGGCGCAATGCTCTGTGCCGTATTTACAAGGTGGTGTTAAGCCACTTTTTGTGGCTTAACGCCACCTTTTAATACGGCCCCTTCCCACGTAGCCCTTTGTGTGGAAGGGGTGTGCAATGGGTATTGCTGTGGGCATGCCACAGCAACAGCCATTGCATTTTAATGCTGCCACATTTTTATGGGTTTTTGTAAACCTGAGGCAGCACCAAAATCTTACGCCACCCCAGGGGTGGCATTAGAAAGGCACAATGAGGAAGAATACTTTAATTCCTCCTCACTGTTTGCTTTTTCTATGTGTGCTGCATTATGCAGCACACATAGAAAGAACAAAATGCCAGATATGATTGTTTATGTGTGAGAAGGTGTCCTTTCCTACACAAAACAATCATTTCAAAATTACGCTTTGGCACTTCTGTGTATATTCCTGTACATACAGTGCATCCCTGCATTTTTTCAATGATGCAGCGTGGTGCTGCCAATTTTGGTGCAGCACAGTGCTGCGCCACTTTTTAGTAATTCTGGCCATTGGTCTGATAATCCACTAATGCTACTATGTATTTATGCCTCACTCCTAACTTAGGAATTGCACCTACAACATCAATGGCCAACTTTTCCCACAGTCTTTCTGAGAATTCCAACACTGCTAATGGAGGTTGTCGCCACGTTAGTCTTGTCACTATTTGCACACTCGATCCATTCCAGGCCACTAATATAGTTATCTCACTTTTCTCTTTATCACTCCTCAATCCAGATGTCCTTCATGCATAATGTCAATAATATGTCCATGAATACCCTTTGGAGGAACCAATTGATTTCTCCTCAATAGTTTGCCATTGACTATACTCAATTGATCTCTTACTTTAAAATAATCACTTTAAGCTCCATCTTCATCCTTACAGCCACCTACAGCTTTTTCCTCAGCCTCTTTCATGAATGGATCATTTTCTTTAGCAACATCCCATTCTTCTACACTTATAGCCATTAGCCCTAGAATCCTTCTTGCTTCTCCTGTAATGATGTCTTCCACAACTTCTTCTACATCAACCCGCATCCTTGATAAATAATCTGCCACTACGTTCTTACTGCGCTTGACAAATTCTACTACAAAGTTATAACCCATTATGGACAATAACCATCTTTAAATCCATGGATTAAAATTTCCTTCCAAACCGCTCACTCCTTTAAAAATATATTCAGAGGTCTAGGATCAATTCTTGCTTTGAAGGGTATACCCTACACATAAAACTTGAAATGGTTAATTCCCCAGCAACAAGCTAAGGCCTCCCTCTCTATTATGGAATATGCCCTTACTGCTCCCTGTATTCTTCTGGATGCAAATCCGGTACTTTGAACAATACTCCTCAAGTCTTAAGAACAACTTTAATTCACCTTTGGTGCTAGACTTTGGTGACTTTTCTATAATTTCCACTCTGCTCACCTTGGGTCTAGTTACATTAGTGTTTATACCATGCTGTAAGTAAGTTACCTCATGTTTCCTAGTTTGACATTTCTCTTTCTTGATGGTTAATTAATGTTTTTCCAACCTCCTCATTACTTCATTTAATAACAAATCATATTTTTGTCCACTTTTGACTACAATTAATATATCATCTTGGAAACAAAGTTCTTGCTTCATATCTTGAAAAATATTTTCCATTATTCTTTGAAACACTGTAGAGGCCGATGCCAATCCAAAAGGCATTCTTTTGTAATGGAAATCTTCCAACAGCGTAACAAAAGACATGAGATGTCTACATTTTTAACATAAGTTAACCTCATGATGGGTGGATGACACAATGAGAATACTAAACATCACTCCTTTGCCTTCTGTTCTTAACATTTCAGCTATATTAGGAAGCGGCTGAATGTCCACCAATATGTTTTTATTTAGATTTCTAAGATCTACAAACAACCAGATTTTACCTCCTTCTTTTGGTACAATTACAACTGGTGCAAGCCATTTGGAGGCCTCAATGGGCTCAATAATATCTTGTTCCAGCAATTCATCCAATTCTTGTTTCAAGGATTCCCTCATCATATTGGGGATATTTCTTACTTTGTGTGCCTCTGGTTTTGTTCCTTTTTTCAATATTATTTTATGGGAAAAACCCTTTAGCAAGCCCAACTTATCTGAAAATGCCTTTGGATATTTCTCTATCACTTTGTCTTCACCTCCTTCCATTATCTCACCAATCTCCTCCTTTCCAATTAACATGCTTGGTTCCTTTGCAATTGAATTTATTAGCAAACCCAGATCCCTCTGGTGACCCCACGCGAGCAAATCTAAACCATAATCTGTTATATACATCCTTCCATACACAGCTTTCTTCTCAAAAGTAATCGTCATCCACTTTAGTCCCAAAATTTTCATTTTCTTTCCTTTATAACCTACCGCTTTGGTTAACTGAGGACATTACATACTCGCCCACTTGGCCTCATATGTTTCCTTTGATATGAGAGAAAATAATCTTCCTCAATCTATTAACATCTTTATGGGCTTAATATGCATAAATATCTGACAATGTGGCTTCTTTGACTTATCAGTACTCTCTGGTTTCACCTCTTGTACCCCCATTGTCATTTCTATCTTGCGCCGATCAGTTTTGCTTGACTGATCTAATTGCTCATTTACAGTTAAAATTACCTTACAATTGTTTTCACATTTGTCTTGATCTTCTTGATCTACTACCTGTATCCTTCTGTTACCTCTTGTATCAATTCAGGTTTTAGCACAATTTCTACAAATTGCATTTCTTGCCTTACACATTTTACTTGTTGCAATATGGCCTGGAGCTTCACAACAAAAACATTTCACTTCTCTCTATCCAAAATTTCTCTGCTTCAAATCTGTGTCCACCTTGGATGTTTTGTTTTACATTTTTGTTTTTTACTTTGGTTGTTTCCTTCATGTTCACACTTTTAACTTCATTTATTGCATCCACGTGTTTCTCATCTCCTGTCTTGTTCATTTCTTGTAACAACAATGCTGTTTGTTCCATCGCTTTTGCTTTTTCTATAGCCTCCTTCAAAGTAAGGTATTTCATTAATAATTTCTCTTTTATTTTCTTGCTGTATGCACACCTTACTATTTGATCTCTCATCAATGAATCAGTTAACTGTTCAACTAGATAAGACAACACAAGGCCCCTTAGTGCTGCCACTTATGACACAATATCCTCATCTACTCTTTGTACTCTTGAAAAGAACTTATGGTGTCCTAGAAATAAATTAGTTTTAGGAGTAAATTGAATGTATAACATTTCCATCGACATGTCAAACACATTAGTGGGGTGACCATCACCCATTCCCAAGGATACTTCTGGTATGTCCTCATATATCCTCCTTCCTTCAATTCCCAATTTATGTACTAAGATGGCCTGACATCTAGATGGTCCATATTGGACTTCTCCCCATTGCTAACAAATAGGTTATGAAGATTTTTTCCATTGTTTCCAAGGTATAGGTGGATCCCCTGGTGTCGACAAAAATGTTGGTGGTGAAGCCATACCTTGCTCCACCATCCTCTTTCCTTTTGTATTAGGTTTTTTATATTATTTTCTCTTTTTTTCTAAAACAAATAAACTGAAATACCAATCTAAAATAATACTATAACATACCAAATTAACACAATTAACTAAGATAGTAAATTAAAACAATAACAATCCATGAACTAATCATGAATTAATCCCATAACATATGTCTACATGTACTCATTCTAGTATTTTACAGAAGTAGTCCTATTTCTATTGCTATGATTCACCAGCAGGTTCCTTAAAGGAGGAACAGTCCTTCATTTATTTGCATCTTACCTGTGCTGCTTTTCCATGCCCTGCCTTTCTTTGCACATCACAATAGTAATTCCAATGCACCTTTGAGATGTGTGAGATTTTGGTGATACGTCTTTAAAATGTGTGTGCATCACAGTGTGCAATTGCCAGTATGTTATGAAGATAACGCTCTCCACTATGAAATTCTTCTGTCACTCACAAATGCAAAATGGCTCCCCGTACAGGCCACCAACGCTCCTTGCCTACAGTCGTAAACACACAGTGCAGCGTTGGCCAGCCTCAGCCTCACTATCTCCTACTTGAGTTGAAGAACAGTAAACGTACACAGAATGTTGTATACAAGATTGAATCGCTTGACTGCCTCTCTGTCTTTGATGGATACGCACATTTGCTCATGCCTCCTCAGCCGCTGCACACTTGTCCGTGAAGGTTGCGGAATCGCACACCACGAATGAAGTTGACCGCACGTTGCCTCGGTCACCCTCTGCCTTGTGCCACTAACAGTAATGCAACCGTTCAGTACATGTTATGAATTGCTAGCGGTTCGCTATTTCTGGCAATATTAACAGTGTACCAGCACAGATAAAAAATGTTCACTTGTCTTAAGAACGTTACTCGTTGAACATGTAGTAACACAATGACACTTCCAATATTACTCAAATGTATATGTTCGTAGGTTTCCAGGGGTGAAAATGTCCGTCTTCTGTCTGTCTGTCCCCCGCACACAACAGCGCTCATCGTCAATGTAAAGGTTACTCTTCAAACATTTCTGCATCATGTAGATGCTTTATTTCTTTATACGACAACTTCAGCATTCCATATTATTCTATTGAACATGCCATGTCTGCACACATATCATTGTTGCAGGTGATGCTGGGTGCTCTCTGTTCCCATTGCCTCAAACCCTTCAGATGTCTAACCACTGTACCTCATCACACCAGAGGTATAATAGGGCACAATCAAGCATAAAAGCCATTATTGAAGGAACTTTGAGGCCCATATTTATACTTTTTAAGCGCCGGATTTGCACCGCTTTTTGAAGCAAAAGCGGTGCAAACTTACAAAATACAATTGTATTTTGTAAGTTTGCGCCGCTTTGGCATCAAAAAATGATGCAAAAGTGGCACTAAAAAAGTATAAATATGGGCCTTAGTATCTTAAGTCATAATTTAGATGTCTCAAATGTAAGAGGGGAGCTTTGGGGAAGATAGTAGCATCATGTTGCACATCGCCATTCAATGTGGCTTATAGCTAGACGTTACAATGATCTACGGCCACATCTGGGTTTCTGGTGGGGCAGAGAAAAGAGGCCAGGGTGTCCTGTATGATTAATTCCCTTCCTCCTATGTTTATAGCATTTTCTGCATGCGGGTGGTACTCTTAATATTCGAGGTATCCACTTTGAATGCCGAAGTTTCCACCCTGCAATCAGGGCACAGACCGCTGCATTCATGGTAAAGAAATCAATTTTTAGGGCAGACATCTCCGCCTGACAAACCTCTAAAACAGAAAAGTAATAGGATCTTGCCCATTTTCCGGTCATTCCGAGCTATCCCTTCACCACTGGAGCATTTTTCTCCATCCTGTTGCTTCTCCTCCACTCCAGGACAGTCTTGTAGTGTTCTCGCAGCCACACTTGTGGCACTCTACGAATACACCCCTGAATAGGAGGGTGCTAATGATAGGCTGACTGACCCTCCCTGCAAAGCAGGAAGGTGTGAAGCCCCCCCATCTGAGCTGTTTGATGGTCCTGGTGATGGCATTCCCTGGGGCTGGTATCTTTTGATGATGAGGGGACATGCAGCCCCCCCCGGCCTTTTGAAGGCCCAAACACCCGACCCCTCTTTTTCTCTAATAAACAAATTCACAGTAGAAATAAATAAAAGATTGGAACATCTTGAAGAGACAAAAAAAAAAAAAAAGTATCTAAGAGACTTACAAGATTATAAAAGAAACAGAATACTTACTTTCAAAAGCAAGTATAATATACTAAGAAAACATTCAAAATTTAAGATTCATCTGAGACAGGAATCAAAATTGCTCCCAGTCAAGTATTGGGTTTGGGCTTGTCATGACTACAACTCTGAGTTTTACACAAATAAAAAAAAAAAAATATTTGCCTTTACCAGGAAAATTAGTCTGAAAAAATCTTTTGCATTGAATTTAAAACCTAACCTAAGACATCATTTACAAACAAATGGATTAAGAGATCTGACTCAGAAATTTTAAACTGAAGATATTAAGACATTCCTGACCTTATCAGAAATGAAGGTAGCCTCAAAGAAATAAGCAAAGAATTTATTGAAGAACAAATTCATACAATGAATGGATGGTGTATGTAGTGAACCCACTGGCGTAAAAATGAAATTGAATTATTTCCCTCCAATCCCCTATGACTGTATAAATGCCTTTCATGATACAGGGTGAAAGAACTACAACAAATGAAGCATAGGAAATACCACAGACACAACAATTTGACAGTCCTGTAATCTTCACAATGTAATCTAACACATGTCTCTAAGAGATTGGCAGCAGAACTGTCCCGTGCGTACTGCTGCTAACACACTGTCCCCTACCCCGACTCCTGGAAGTAGCTGTGGTACAGAGGAGATGGAGGATGATGCTGCTGCAGCCGTGGATGGTGTTTGGTTGCACCGCTGGAGTTAGACTCAGGTCGAATACCAGACAAAGTCTGGAAAAAGCAACCAGAGGATCTTTAGAGGCTTGGTAGCAGCTGACAACTGACGATGATTCTACATATGGTTGTTTTTTGCAGCGATGATAGCGTCTGGTGGAAGCCAGTTGAAGCCGCACAACTGTGGTGAGTGCAGCATGTCACAAGAAGTTGGGGTGGGCTGCGGTTCACCCAGTGTCTGCTCATGGGCTTGGGGCAACAGCGCAGCAAATTGAGTGGAGTGGAGCTGCTCCATACTTGCATGCTAGCCCTGTAGTCATGTGTTTGTTGGAAGAGTGCTGCTGCTGCTGTTGTTGTTCTTGAGGTGTTTTGGCCTATCCCTTTTCCGCTAAAAAAAAAGAAAAAAAAGAAAAAGTGAACTGCTTTTCTCGAGGCCAGGTTCAATGCATTGTAGCCTCCCTTCTCTCTTTTCTGCCTCGCTCATTTGTTAAGGATGAACTTTTCTCTGACTAAACGGATAAAAAGTGAAATTAATAATAATTGCTTGTGTCACCCTCTTAGACAAACTGTGGTTTATGAGATTAGTCAGTGATCATGAGAACATTTCAAAGTAAGGGAGCTGGCTCAACAACCGCGCCAGGACACACCACTTCATCGCAGAAGTAAAGTGTGGAAGGGGCCAGACAAAGCCAGACAATCTTTGGATCAGCCGCAGTTTGCAGCATGGGATGGAGTTAGACATCAGAGAACTCTTTGAAGCAGAGCAAGCAGAAACTCTGAGGGAAGTAAAATAAGACAGAGTGGTGAGAGTCGGAATAGAGGGGAGGATTTGGATTCTCCAACAACAGATGCACATTCAGAGCCACTTATTGTTCATGTTGAGGGTGGAGGGAGAAGTGTTCCCTCTGCAGGGGACAGCCTTGCTATGGCTACTCCATTCAAGCAGTACCCTTTATTCTCAAAATTATCCAGGGGCTCTTCACAAACTGAGGAGTTAACTTCCTCTACGGATGGGATAGTGTCAATAGTAGCCCAACCATTTTGTTCCCCAGGAAGATGACCCATGCGAGTACGACGCGGCTGACTGTTTTCAGAGTTCGGATGTGATTGAGGCAATTGTGAAAGCATACAGCCCTCATCACAGTCCGGAGTTACCCTAAAGGATAGCTTAACTCTCATGAATGCCCGGTATGAACTTGAACAATCCACCAGAAAGATGTTTAAGGTCATCTTAGCTGAAATTAAAGACTTGAAAATTATGCAGGCAAAGGATATTGTGGCTCTCAATAATCACTTGGCTAAAATAAAGGAAGCAATGGTCACCCAGTTGAGAAAAAGTGAACGTCTACTAGAGAATAAGCTACAGAATTTAGAAAACTATAATAGGAGCTTTAATCTTAGGATCAGTGGGTGCCAGAAGGGGTCAAAGGTAAAAAATATGCCTGACTGGGTGGACACTCAATTAAAAAAAAGCTATTCCAGAGTTAACGATGAGCTAACAATAATTCAGGCTCATAGGGTGCCTGCTCAATGCCTTTCAAATTCTAAGTACCCGGGCACAATACTTGTAAATTTCACCAACTTTCGAGTCAAAGACCGTATTTTATCTTATGTCAGAGAGAAAAGAACATTGTCCACTCTAGGGGTGTCCCCGTTCAAGGTTTTTTTTCTGATATGTCAACATTGGCCACACACATATGTAAAGAGTTCATCAAAATGATCGATTTATTTAAAACTAAGGGCGCGCAAGCATCAGTCTTTCAGCATTCCAAGCAAAGTGCTGATGAAGAGCCAGTTCCATGTTTTTACCAATAGTGGAGAAGCTCAGGCCCTATTACAGAACGCATCTGGCTAGGTGGCCCCATTATGTTACTAACTTGGCTGGGATTGGGACTGAGATCTGTGAAGTGATGTAAGACTGGCTTTGTGAATAAATAATATACGGTCTCTCGTCCCTTAGGCAGAATGGTACAAATCGAAGTCTCACTGATGTGCATAGCTCTGGAGTGTGTGGACTGGGATTCCAAAGGAAGTCTTGGGAAACAGAGTGTTTTAGGGTGCCTGGTCATGGCACCCAGGCTGAAATGGGGGGTGGGGGAGGTTCAGGTTAATTTACTCTTCCCCATGGGTCTGCAGGTTGGTCTGGGTTTGGGTGAGAAGGGGTGGGTTGTGGTGGGATTAGGGAGGGTCTCTGCAGCAGGAAAAATGGGAGAGTTCAGCATAGCATCAGAACAGGAAGTTATTTTAGATAACAGAAGATGGAGCTGGGCTAGTTGGACGTGCTTGGAACCATGACAGAAATAGAATTGTATCCCCTCTGAGGGGCGGAAAGTGGCTTGGTTCCGTGCAGATGCAAGAAAGATTTGCACAATTTAATCTGCGATATGGGAGAATAGGTGAGAGAGTAGTCGGGTGCTCAGGGTGAAGTAGTTTTGCTGTTATACTGCACTTTAAGAAACAACTTAGCACAACACAATGCATTTTAGGAAGGAGAGTTTCAGCTGCTATTGCACCGCATTTTGAGAAACAATGCACTTTATGGCAGGCAAATATTCAGCCCCTTATGGGGTTCCAAAGAAAGATCCACGAGGCTCGAGGGTGACAGTTGACCCTACTTAAACTTAATACCATCTCCACCATATCATTACTAAAGGGGTGAAAGGGTCTGGTGGAGGGGTTACAGTTAAGGAACACATTAGAACTTTTTTTTTTGCAAGGCAAATCAGAAATGTGCCATGAAAATTCATAGGATGGACCTTCACATTATTACATTTAATGCTAACGGCTTAAATAATAAAAGTAAATCCCAGGCAATTGAAAATAGGTTACAAGGCCACTCACATGATTTGGTCCTTATTCAGGAGACACGTTTTCAAGATAAAGATGTGCCAAAATATAAAATATTTGAGCAATGGGTCAGACATCAATGGATATTGTCAGCGAGTGCCGCTCACATGGGGGTGGCAATTTATGTGAATAATTCTTCCAATTGTAGGTTGTCTTTTCTCAAATAGACAAATACGGGCAATGGGTTCTTATCAGTGGGTTGGTTAACATTTGTAGATTGACTTTAGCCACAATCTATGCCCCCATTCCTGATGATTCTGTTCCAGTCCTAAAACTCACTCAGGCAATATTAACTATTCCAGGATTTGTCATTATTGGTGAGGACTTTAATTTTCTGTTGATGTCCGCATTAGACTCTACATCTCTCACGCACAGGCAGAATAAGCCAAGTATGGCCACAGATTTTTTTGAATGCATGAAAATCTTGAATCTAACTGATTTGTGGCATGAGAAGCATGCAGCAAAACATGAGGATTCTTGTGTTTGGGGTAAATATAACTTGTCTGCCAGACTAGATTATTTTTTGCCCTCCCACAAGTTGGAATTAAGTCATTATACCCAGAATACGTGTAGTTTCTCAGATCATTCCTTGGTGGAGATGGAGATCCTTGGGATAAAGGTTGTGAGGCCCACCCGAGGTGGTATGTTGATAAGGTTATCCTTCAGAACAAAGAATGGTGTGAGGAAATAAATAGAGAGATAACTAGCTATTTTGCCCTAAATGCGGGCTCCTCTAGCCTAGATTCCTGATAGATGTTGCCGATGATCAATGGAGAATGGTGCTAATTGAACTCTTATTATGTGAGGCTACCCTCCAATAACCCCTTTCTGGCCAGAAATCTAGATGCACTGTTCACGCACTTCAGGATTAGATCAGGATATAGACAGATATACTGCAGTCCTTGGGTATTCTCTAGATATGAATATTTCATCTTGGTTAAAAAATTATTATATATATGTATATTGATAGCCAGATCATTAATTCTGCAAAATTGGTGATCTGAGTTGGTCCCCATGTATTCACAGTGGTGCCACAAAATGCAAAAAAATAAAGAATTAGGACATTGGTACGCACTTAGATCTGGATTTCTTAAGAAATTTCACAATCTATGGGAAACTTTGGACTAGGAGAGATGGTGGTGCACCTTTAAGGATGTGAGATCCAAGGTGGTAGAGTTTGACAATATTAATGTGATGTTAGGCTGAGACTGTGGACTTGAGAAAAAAATTGGCTCTGAGGCAGTAATTCATTATATACTAAACTATTTATACCATGTAATGCTTTGATGTTCTTAATTTATTTGCTATACAGTATTAGTTCCTTTTTTGTGCTGTGTGAATTATTCCAAATAAAAAAAGAAACAACAATTTGACATTGTGTCAAAGCAAGGTTCTAAAACCATACACAAAACCATGACACAACTGTCATCAAACCTTCCAATAAAGGGGGAAATGTGGTAATGCTAGGCAAAGAAATGTATAAAAAAGAAATCTTAAGGCAGCTATTAGATGACACATGCTATGCGGAAATCACTAGAGCAAAACGTAACAATGTTGTTACAGAGTACAAAGATTTAGGGGCATATTTATACTCTGTTTGTGCCATATTTGCATCATTTTTTTTACCCAAATCCAGCGCAAACTTAACTCCATATTTATATTTTGATGCTAGACATGTCTAGCACCAAATTTTGGAGTTAAAGTCATTTTTGACTGCAGAAAACTACCTTGCATCAATGGGATACAAGGTAGTCGTTCCCGAGCAAAAAATTGCTAAAAGGCCCTAGCGCCTTATTTATCCTCCTGTGCAAAAATCACATATGGGAGGAGGAGGGCCTTAAATAATGTCACTAAGCCTGCTTAGCACCATTATTTAACGTCAGGGCAGGCGTTAGGGGACCTATAGGCCTTTTTACATGGTTTGAGACCAAGGAAACAGTACACAGGGGCCCTTCCCTGCCCCCAGGGACACCCCAACCCACCCACACCCACACTTGGAGGACACCTAACAATGGGGGGACCCATCCCAGGTAAGTATTTTTATTGTTTTTGCAAAGTGCCATGGGGGGCCTAATCTGGGCCCCCCTACATGGCACTGTGCCCAATGGACATGCCCAGGGGACTTAAGTCCCCTGGGCATGGCCATTGGGATGGGGGGGCATGACTTAGGGGGTCATTCTGACCTCGGCGGTAAAAGGCGCTTACCGCCGGTCAGAAGACCGCCAGAACACCGCCGCGGTAAACCACCACGGTCATTCTGACCCGCAACTGACAAACCGCCAAAAACCCGACATCCACAAAAGTCCGCCACACCAAAGGTCAGCGAAAAAATGGCGATGACCAAACCTCCATCGTCACGCCAACAGAAATACGCCCATTCCATTCCGACCCACAAATCCCCGCAGCGGTCTTTCAACCGCGGTATTCCATTGGCGGTACACACCGCCGCGGTCAAAATACACACACACATAGAAAACTCAGCCACATTGGTCAGTTTGAAACACACACACCTGATACACATACTAACACCACTCCCACACACCCAACACAATATAAAACACACACCCACATCACCCACAAACCCCTACGACCCGAAATTCTTGACGAAGGCTAGAGAGAGAGCAAAGAATTGACAATCCCACAACACAGAGGCACACTACACCATCACCCACACAGAATCCGGATACAAGGTAGTCGTTCCCGAGCAAAAAATTACTAAAAGGCGCTAGCGCCTTATTTATCCTCCTGTGCAAAAATCACATATGGGAGGAGGAGGGCCTTAAATAATGGCACTAAGCCTGCTTAGCACCATTATTTAACGTAAGGGCAGAGGTTTGAGACCATGGAAACAGTACACAGGGGCCCTTCCCTGCCCCCAGGGACACCCCAACCCACCCACACCCACACTTGGAGGACACCTAACAATGGGGGGACCCATCCCAGGTAAGTATTTTTATTGTTTTTGCAAAGTGCCATGGGGGGCCTAATCTGGGCCCCCCTACATGGCACTGTGCCCAATGGACATGCCCAGGGGACTTAAGTCCCCTGGGCATGTCCATTGGGATGGGGGGGCATGACTTAGGGGATCATTCTGACCTCGGCGGTAAAAGGCGCTTACCGCCGGTCAGAAGACCGCCAGAACACTGCCGCGGCCGCGGTAAACCACCACGGTCATTCTGACCCGCAACTGGCAAACCACCAAAAACCCGACATCCACAAAAGTCCGCCACACCAAAGGTCAGCTAAAAAATGGCGATGACCAAACCTCCACCGTCACGCCAACAGAAATACGCCCATTCCATTCCGACCCACAAATCCCCGCAGCGGTCTTTCAACCGCGGTATTCCATTGGCGGTACACACCGCCGCGGTCAAAATACACACACACATAGAAAACTCAGCCACATTGGTCAGTTTGAAACACACACACCTGATACACATACTAACACCACTCCCACACACCCAACACAATATAAAACACGCACCCACATCACCCACAAACCCCTACGACCCGAAATTCTTGACGAAGGCTAGAGAGAGAGCACAGAATTGACAATCCCACAACACAGAGGCACACTACACCATCACCCACACAGAATCCACGCACCAAACACCACACACCACCACACGCACCACACTCATCACCATAAACGCCACCCCACACCTCATCCACACCACCCCATGGCACCACAAAGACACCCCAGGTTCACTGACGCAGAACTCAGGGTCATGGTGGAGGAAATAGTCCATGTAGAGCCCCAGCTCTTCGGGGCACAGGTGCAGCACTCCACAATTGCCAGGAAGATGAAGCTATGGCAAAGGATAGTGGACAGGGTCAACGCGGTGGGACAGCATCCACGCAATCGGGATGACATAAGGAAGCGCTGGAACGACCTACGGGGGAAGGTGCGTTCCATGGTATCAAGGCACAACATTGCGGTGCAGAAGACTGGCGGCGGACCCCCACCTACTCCCCCAGAATTCACAGCATGGGAGGAGGAAGTCTTGCACATCCTGCATCCTGAGGGCCTCGCAGGAGTAGGCGGAGGAATGGACTCTGGTAAGTCAAATCTCCACTACTGCTTCCCACCCCCACCCCACCTGCATGCCAAATCATACCAGATGACTAGCCCGGCCCATCGGGGACCTCTGGACAGTCGGTTCCCCACAGACAGCCACAGGCTACACCAGACCCAACCCCCTCTGGGAACACCAGCACAGCTCCCACCCAGCGGGCCCATGCCTCTGTCTCCAGAGCACGTCGATCAGCGGTGTGTCCACCACTACAGGGCACCCGGGTTGACCCACCACCCCAACTACAACAGGGACCTGGGGGCAGTGGTAGTGGGCACACCGTCCAGGGGACAGAGGCCCAGGAACACAGGGGAACTGGGAGGGCTGCTGTGCGACAGGGGGGACAGGCCCAGGGAACCGACTCTCCAAGAGGCCCTCTCCTCCATCATGGGAGCTTACCACCACTCCCAGGAGACGATGGCGACGGTACTGGCCAGGTTCCAGGAGATCCAGGCACTGCAGGAGGAATGGTACATGGGGTTCAGAGAGGAACTGAGGAACATCGGTTCCGCAATGGGGACCATCGTCGTGGCCCTTAACCAGATAGTCACCACATTGCGGAACCATGTGGCACCCCAAAGGGCCCCTGTCACTAGCCCATGCCAGGAACAGCCTACCACCTCCGCCGGCGCTAGTGGACAGGAGGCCCCCACACAACAACAGGCCACCAGAATCCCACCTCCTGCAGAAGAAGAACCACCCCGCAAGCGGAACCTGAGATCTCACAAGAAGACAGAGTAGGATTGCAAGACCCCCGCCAGCCTAAGATACCCCCTGATGTCATCCCACTGTCCCACATTGTCACCCTGTCCAGCCTTTAACTGCCCCTGCTCCATCCTTCCACAGGCATATGGACAATGCACCTGTGCGACTGAGAACTGGACTCTGCCATGGACATTACTCCACCCCCACCCATCACCGTTTTACTATCATGTACCTATATGTAGCACTTAAAATAAATCACTTATTGCACATAAAATAACAGGAGTCTGCTTGTATTCTTAACAAATGTATTACACATAACGGTGCAATAATGTCCAGTTACTTTGTGATGACAACATACCAATTTCAATAAACTTTAGTCCATGGGCAAACAAAGCAGAAGCCACGCAGTGGGTCATACAGCTCTGAAAAGAGAAGGGAAAGTCACAAATCAGTAAACAGGAACTGGGGGGAAACACAGACAGTGGAGACGCATGAGGCCTTAAGTAAATGTAAAATGGCGTGGGTGATTCTTACCTGTGTGCTACTGAAAATATTGTTGTATGACTGTATCCCTGTTGTCCGTGTCGTCCCCGTCGTCTTCCTCCTCTTCACTCTCCCCAGGCTCCACAGCTGCTACAACACCACCATCTGGAGCATCCTCCTGCAGAAAAGGCACCTGGCGTCGCAAAGCAAGATTGTGAAGCATACAGCAGGCCACGATGATCTGGCACACCTTCTTTGGTGAGTACATTAGGGATCCCCCTGTCATATGCAGGCACCTAAACCTGGCCTTCAGGACCCCGAAGGTCCTTTCTATGATCCTCCTAGTTCGCCCATGGGCCTCATTGTACTGTTCCTCGGCCCTGGTCCGGGGATTCCTCACTGGGGTCAGTAGCCACGACAGGTTGGGGTAACCAGAGTCACCAATTAGCCACACACGGTGTCTCTGTAGCTGTTCCATCACATAAGGGATGCTGCTATTTCGCATGACATACGCGTCATGCACTGACCCAGGGAACTTGGCATTTACATGGGAGATGTACTGGTCAGCCAAGCAGACCACCTGGACATTCATCGAATGATAACTTTTTCTGTTTCTGTACACCTGCTCACTTTCTTTGGGGGGAACCAAAGCCACATGGGTCCCATCAATGGCACCAATGGGGATATGTCCAAGGGCATAGAAATCACCCTTCACTGTAGCCAAATCGCCCACCTCAGGGAAAATAATGTAGCTCTGCATGTATTTCATCAGGGCAGACAACACTCTGGACAAAACCTTAGAAAACATAGGCTGAGACATCCCAGATGATATGGCCACTGTTGTCTGAAAAGACCCACGTGCCAAAAAATGGAGTACTGACAGAACCTGCACCAGAGGGGGAATCCCTGTGGGTTGGCGGATGGGGGACATCAGGTCTGGCTCCAGCTGGGCACATAGTTCATGTATAGTTGCTCTGTCAAGCCTGTATGTAAGTATGATATGCCGTTCTTCCATTGTCGACAGGTCCACCAGCGGTCGGTACACGGGAGGATTCACCCTTCTCCTCGCAAGTCCCAGCGGACAGTGCCTAGGAAGGACAACATGGAGCACAGAGTCAAGCAACCTACAGGTTCGTTCACACAGCTTGCACAGTACACGAATTGCTATGCATTGAATGGCTTGTGTGAGTGGCAATGCAAGGCCTAGGCCTGTGTGACGCAGTAGAAATTATGCCATGTGGGCCCTTGAAATGGCGGCTGCCTGACCTGTGAAGTGTGACAGTGGGATGTGAGGTCAATGCGCTGGCGTGGCACACCGTGGCGGTAGGCGGTCGAAGACTGCGGTGCTAAGCCGCATTGGTTAACATTGCACCCTATGGGCTTCAGTAGCCAATGAGGATGTGCGCCTGCGGTCGCGGTACGCACCGCGGCGGTACGCACCGCCGCGGGCGTGACCGCCATTTTCTATCTGATTAATCACTCGAGACCTGATCATCCACAGGAGAGGACCTATACTGCAAGTGCTGCTGTGACCTCGGTCTGGGAGATACAATGGCTGCTGCGACTGGGGAAAGGGCCCCTGCCTTCACTTCTGAAGAATTGGAGAAACTTGTTGATGGGGTCCTCCCCCAGTATGCGCTACTCTACGGTCCTCCAGACCAACAGGTTAGTACACAGGGTGCACGTTGAATGGGCTATGCCTGTGTTGAGTGGGGTGTATGTAAGATGGTGGGGAGGGGAGCGAATGAGGAGTGCAACGCACGAAAGATGAGAGCATGTGCCACATGGCAAGGTTGGGGAGGGGGGGGCCACTCACATTGACCAGGCAGAAAAGTAATGAGATTTCCTTTACCACCCTGTACATGTTACATAGGTCAGCGCCCATCAGAAGATCGACATTTGGCGTGCCATCGCCAAGGACGTCCTGGCCCTGGGGGTCCACAACAGATGGGGCACAACAGACGGGGCACCCACTGCCGAAAGAGGTGGGAGGACATCCGCCGCGGGACCAGAAAGACAGCCGAGTCTCTGCTGGGGATGGCCTCCCAACGTAGGAGGGGTGCCAGCCGCCAATTGACCCCCCTGATGTCCCGGATCCTGGCTGTGGCCTACCCCGATTTGGATGGGCGCGTGAGGACATCACAGCAGACACAAGGGGGTGAGTATCAGCACATTCCGCTATCTTTGCGCGCAGTGAAGGTGTCTGGGTGGGGGAGGAGGGCTGTGGCTATCTCTAGGCCAGGGCGCATTCTGTAGGCTAGGCCCCTCCGTTAGGCATGGCGCTGTGCTCCCGCCCCCCACCTCTGTAGGGTGCCAAGTACAGCTATTCATGGCCCTGTGTCATCTATGTGTGCATTTGTCGTCCATAGACCTGTAGGCCTATTCACAATAACTGAGTAGTGTACCCCGATTGCGCGGCCTAGTGCAGGGGGCTTCTGTGTCTGTCCTCTCCGACAACGGTGTTGCCAATGCATGCACTCAACCTGTCTTCATTTCTCCCCCCCCACCCATTTTCTTTGTCTTCCTGTTCATGTGTGCAATAGCATCATCAGGCGGAGGAGAAGTGGCATCGGCACACGAGGGAGCTGCATCTCACATGGCCCCGGAGGGCCATGCAACAGACTCCGAGTACACCAGTGAGACGGAGGGCGAGTGGAGCTCCACAACGGGGACCCGTGGAGACGTCAGCGACACCGACACCGACACGTCCTCGGAAGGGAGCTCCCTTGCGGTGGCGGCAACATCCGTGCCCACCGCCACAACAGGTACAGCCGCCACCCAGCGCACCAGCCCCGCCCTCCCAGCAGCCCCTCAGCCTTCGCCCCGTGCCCGCTCGGCCAGGAAGCCGGGCATCTCCTTCGCCCCAGGCACCTCAGGCCCTGCCCCAGTTACCCCTGCTGCCCTCAGTGAGGAGGTCATTGACCTCCTGCGGACGCTCATTGTTGGGCAGTCTACCCTTTTGAATGCCATCCAGGGTGTAGAAAGGGAGGTGCATCGGAGCAATGCATACCTGGAGGGCATTCATTCGGGTCAGGCTGCCCATCAGCGATCGTTCAACGCTCTGGCCTCAGCACTGACGGCAGCCATTGTCCCTGTCTCCAGCCTCCCTCTTCTGACTCCCTCCACCCAGTCCCAGTCTCCTGTTCCTCTGCCTATCCCTTCCACACCATCAGACCAGCCTGCACACACCTCTACACCCAAGGGCAGCTCATCCAGACATAAGCACCACAGATCCCACAAGCAACATCCAGATGCAGACATGCCAACAGTCACTACCACATCTGTGTCCGCCACCTCCTCATCTCCCTCCTCCCTCCCTGTGACGTCTCCACTCACACCTGCATGCACACCACCATCAGCCAGTACTTCCATCACCAGCACACGCTCCATTACAGTCCGCACACGTGCAGTCACCACCCCCACTGCCATTTACACGTCCCCTGTGTCCTCTCCCAGTGTGTCTGTCACCCCCTCTTCCAAAACACACAAACGCAGGCAGCTACCCACCCAACAGCCATCCACCTCACGACAGCCTCCGTCACAAACACCTGCACCCAAAGACAGCACACTTGACTCTCCTACAACCACATCCTCTTCCTCCACTCCCATACCCACTACACCTACCCGTCCCTGTCCTTCCCAAGTGCAGTTCCTTTCCAACCTTGAGCTCGTTCCAATCACTGACCCACCCCCTCCATCTGGTAAGAGGAAAAAAAACACCTCAGCCACCACCAGCCCTGCATCTACTATGACCATAGTGCAGGGCTATTGGAGTCCACCAGCTCCTAGGGCAGGAACATCGGCCAGCAGCAAGGGGACAGCCAGCCCACCCCCTGGGAAGAGGACAAAAAAAACAAAGGGCCGGCGCGACAAGCCTGAGACGGCTGCCACCAAGGACAGTAGCCTTGCCCCGTCACCTGCCACATCATCAAAGGGAGGCAAGGGCCACAGAGCTTCAGCGAAGGAGGGCAAGGGCAGCAGGGCGGAGAAGTCAGGCAGCAGGCGAGCTGCCCAGGAGGGCCCCACCAGCCCCATTCCGGTTGTGACGGACGACACCCACGGGCCCAGGACTCCATCACAGGAGGGCCCCGCGACCGCAAGGTCGGATGGCGACTGAGCGGGAAGTCTTGGCCAGGTCTGGCCTCCTAGAAACACAGGACAAGCACCGCTGAACAGGGGCCCGCCGTGACAAGAACCGCTGAACAGGGGCCCGCCGTGAGAAGAACCGCTGAACAGGACCCCGCCGTGAGAAGCACCGCTGAACAGGGGCCCGCCGTGAGAAGAACCGCTGAACAGGACCCCGCCGTGAGAAGCACCGCTGAACTGGGGCCCGCCGTGACAAGCACCGCTGAACAGGGGCCCGCCGTGACAAGCACCGCTGAACAGGGGCCCGCCGTGACAAGAACCGCTGAACAGGGCCCGCCGTGAGAAACACGGCTGAACAGGGGCCCGCCGTGAGAAGAACCGCTGAACAGGACCCCGCCGTGAGAAGCACCGCTGAACAGGGGCCCGCCGTGACAAGCACCGCTGAACAGGGGCCCGCCGTGACAAGAACCGCTGAACAGGGCCCCGCCGTGAGAAGCACCGCTGAACAGGGGCCTGCCGTGAGAAGAACCGCTGAACAGGACCCCGCCGTGAGAAGCACCGCTGAACAGGAGCCCGCCGTGACAAGCACCGCTGAACAGGGGCCCGCCGTGAGAAGAACCGCTGAACAGGGGCCTGCCGTGACAAGCACCACTCCGCTGGGATCCGCCGTCTCAAGCACCGCTCCGCTGGGCCCTTCATCTCAAGCACCGCTCCGCTGGGCCCTTCCTGTCAAGCACCGCTCCGCTGGGCCCTTCATGTCAAGGCTCGCTCCGCTGGGCCCTTCCTGTCAAGCACCGCTCCGCTGGGCCCTTCATCTCAAGCACCGCTCCGCTGGGCCCTTACTGTCTAGCACCGCTCCGCTGGGCACCGCTGTCTCAAGCACCGCTCCGCTGGGCCCTTCCTGTCAAGCACCGCTCCGCTGGGCCCTTCATCTCAAGCACCGCCCCGCTGGGCCCTTCCTGTCAAGCACCGCTCCGCTGGGCACCGCCGTCTCAAGCACCGCTCTGCTGGGCCCTTCCTATCAAGCACCGCTCCGCTGGGCCCTTCATGTCAAGCACCGCTCCGCTGGGCACCGCCGTCTCAAGCACCGCTCCGCTGGGCCCTCCATCTCAAGCACCACTCCGCTGGGCCCTTCCTGTCAAGCACCGCTCCGCTGGGCCCTTCATGTCAAGGCCCGCTCCGCTGGGCCCTTCCTGTCAAGCACCGCTCCGCTGGGCCCTTCATCTCAAGCACCGCTCCGCTGGGCCCTTCCTGTCAAGCATTGCTCCGCTGGGCACCGCCATCTCAAGCACCGCTCCGCTGGGCCCTTCATCTCAAGCACCGCTCCGCTGGGCCCTTCCTGTCAAGCACCGCTCCGCTGGGCACCGCCGTCTCAAGCACCGCTCCGCTGGGCCCTTCCTGTCAAGCACCGCTCCGCTGGGCCCTTCATGTCAAGCACCGCTCCGCTGGGCACCGCCGTCTCAAGCACCGCTCCGCTGGGCCCTTCATCTCAAGCACCGCTCCGCTGGGCCCTTCCTGTCAAGCACCGCCCTGCTGGGCCCTTCATGTCAAGGCCCGCTCCGCTGGGCCCTTCCTGTCAAGCAGCGCTCCGCTGGGCCCTTCATCTCAAGCACCGCTCTGCTGGGCCCTTCCTGTCAAGCACCGCTCCTCTGGGCACCGCCGTCTCAAGCACCGCTCCGCTGGGCCCTTCCTGTCAAGCACCGCTCCGCTGGGCCCTTCATGTCAAGCACCACTCCGCTGGGCACCGCCGTCTCAAGCACCGCTCCGCTGGGCCCTTCATCTCAAGCACCACTCCGCTGGGCCCTTCCTGTCAAGCACCGCTCCGCTGGGCCCTTCATGTCGAGGCCCGCTCCGCTGGGCCCTTCCTGTCAAGCACCGCTCCGCTGGGCCCTTCATCTCAAGCACCGCTCCGCTGGGCCCTTCCTGTCAAGCACCGCTCCGCTGGGCACCGCCGTCTTAAGCACCGCTCCGCTGGGCCCTTCCTGTCAAGCACCGCTCCGCTGGGCCCTTCATGTCAAGCACCGCCGTCTCAAGCACCGCTCCGTTGGGCCCTTCATCTCAAGCACCGCTCCGCTGGGCCCTTCCTGTCAAGCACCGCTCCGCTGGGCCCTTCATGTCAAGGCCCGCTCCGCTGGGCCCTTCCTGTCAAGCACCGCTCCGCTGGGCCCTTCATCTCAAGCACCGCTCCGCTGGGCCCTTCCTGTCAAGCACCGCTCCGCTGGGCACCGCCGTCTCAAGCACCGCTCCGCTGGGCCCTTCCTGTCAAGCACCGCTCCGCTGGGCCCTTCATCTCAAGCACCGCTCCGCTGAGCCCTTCATCTCAAGCACCGCTCCGCTGGGCACCGCCGTCTCAAGCACCGCTCCCGCTGGGCCCTACCTGTCAAGCACCGCTCCGCTGGGCCCTTCATGTCAAGCACCGCTCCACTGGGCACCGCCGTCTCAAGCACCGCTCCGCTGGGCCCTTCATCTCAAGCACCTCTCCGCTGGGCCCTTCCTGTCAAGCACCGCTCCGCTGGGCCCTTCATGTCAAGGCCCGCTCCGCTGGGCCTTTCCTGTCAAGCACTGCTCCGCTGGGCCCTTCATCTCAAGCACCGCTCCGCTGGGCCCTTCCTGTCAAGCACCGCTCCGCTGGGCACCGGCGTCTCAAGCACCGCTCCGCTGGGCCCTTCCTGTCAAGGCCCGCTCCGCTGGGCCCTTTATCTCAAGCACCGCTCCGCTGGGCAACGCCGTCTCAAGCACCGCTGGCCCATTGACAGTGCCGGTTCTGTGTCGAGCAGGGCTTCACGAAGCACTCTGGGCACCATGCCTCCTCCATTAACAGTGGAGTCGGTAATCCATCTGATGGACTGTGGCTTTGCACTCCCCAGGATGGCACAGTGGGCAAGCCACCCACTGTAGAGACTTGTGTGACTGTGGCTTTGCACTCCCCAGGATGGGACAGTGGGCATGGAGGCCCCTCGTGGATCTGGCGTCATGGACTCATGTGGCTGAGGTGCCCCCCCTTCCCTTCCCCCTGAGGTGCCTGTAGATTTATCATCTGATGCCCCAGCAGTGTTCTCTCCAATGGTATCTGGTCTCGTGTGTGGGCTTTGCCCATGTGTTTGTGCACATTGGCCCACGGACTATGGAACTTTGACAGAATGGGCAGGACTTATTGGCTATGTATATATTTTCAACTATGTTCATTCCTTATTTTGTATCTTTCATATTGCATATTTCCCATGACTTCAATGGAGCTATTTATACATATATTTTATAGATCATTTTAATTGTGTCTTTGCATTATTCCGGTGGGTTTGGGGGGTGTCACTCTGACTTGTTGCTCTGCATTGGGGTGTAGGTATTTGGGGAGGGGGTTGGGTGTATGGCGTATGTGTGTGCCCGTAAGCTTTCCTCCTCCCCCCTCCCCTGTGTCGTAGGTGCAGTACTCACCGTTGTCGTCTGCGCCGGCGTTCGTACTCGTGGTAGATGAGCAGGTAGACAATAGCTGGTAGGATGTTTAATTCGGGTTCCATGCTGTCCTTCTTCCTCATGGAGTGTGTAGAGGTGAGCGTTTTCCCGTTCGTAGTCTGTTTCTGCCGTGTTTTTATCGGCGGGGCTCCCGCCCCGGAAAAGGTGGCGGATTGGTGAGTTGTGATAGGGTGGGCGGTACATTGTCTGCCGCCTGCCTGTTGGCGGTGACCGCCGCGCTATTTGTCTGTCCCGCCGTGGCGGTCGGAGTGTTAAAGTGGCGGGCTGTGCTGGCGGTTCCCGCCAGGGTCAGAATTCCATTTTTTGGACTGCCTGCCTGTTGGCGGGTTGGCCGCCGCTTTACCACCGACCGCCAGGGTTGGAATGACCCCCTTAGACCCATGTCTTTACTTAGACAAGGGTCATGTCCATGGGGGTTGTGCGTGGAAATAATTACGCTAATCAGGTTAGGTAATTTTTTTTTATTCTAACCTGACTAGCGCCATTCTTTGATGCACAACCTCCAGTTTCCCCTACCCTCCCCCACCCGGTTAGCATCTATAATTTTGACGCTAACTGTGCCTTACAGTCGGCTAGCATCATAGCTTATATATGACACTCGGCTGGCATCTAGGAATAGAGCTAGCTGGCAGTATACTTTTTTACGCAAACCTGCGTTAACACAGGTTTGCGTCAAAAAGTATAAATCTGGGCATTAGTACCCATAGGGATACATCACCTTGCCTATTCTTGAAGTCAACAACAACCCAACCCCGTAACCTCGGAGCAACTATGTGTAGATTATTTAAGTGGTAACACCAACATGCCCACACATGTCTGGACAGAGTGGGCTCTCTGTGAGAAGCTGTACATGGGGGAACACTGAAAGAGCTTGGTACCAAATACAGCTTAAGTGTTTCAGCACACTGATCTTTTGATGGAGAGCCGCAAAATGCGGTGAAGGCTGTGCATCGTAGATCGTTGGCACCTAATGGGACTCAGATGCCTGAAGAAACTAGCAACTCTGGCACAATCTGTAGATGGAGTGAAGACTGTGAGTAGCTGAGGCTTGGCCAGCTAATGAGGTATGGGTATCTAAAGGGTGTTGGCTGCCTTTGAAGACTTCAATACATGGTGAACAGTATGTGTAGAAGGTCCTTAGCCACCAAATGGGGCTTGACTGAAAGAAACATCTCTCTATGAAGATCTCTGTTGAAAACTAACATTGTCATTATGAGTGGTTTGGTCATCTAAGGTGCCTTTAGTTTTCGGAAAGATTGGCCTCTTCATGAAGAGCTCTGCATAACCTAAATGCTCTGCATAGTAAAGAAGTGGCCCCTGTTGGAAAATGGGTTATTGATAAGGGCAGGTAAGTAACTACACTTAGCAATAGGCCACTAACCTCCACTTAGGTCCAGTTAGGTCTCGGTAAATTAAACCTAGCTCAACCCTTGGTAGCTTGGCAACGAGCGACAAGGCTTAACTTAGGAGACAAAGGGGGTTATTCTAACTTTGGAGGAGTGTTAATCCGTCCCAAAAGTGACGGTAAAGTGACGGATATACCACCAGCCGTATTACGAGTTCCATAGGATATAATGGACTCATAATACGGCTGGTGGTAAATCCGTCACTTTTCCGTCACTTTTGGGACGGATTAACACCTCCTCCAAAGTTAGAATAACCCCCAAAGTGTAAAGCATTCAAATATCATAAAACAGTAATTAAATAAAACACAGGAAACAGTTTAAAAATCCAAAATCAATTTATAAAAATAGATTATAGTTTTATCTTTAAAATGACACCAAAACGAATATAATCAGATAAGGGGAACCGGAGATATGAATTTTTAAAGAATTAATGCTTTCTAGCGCATAGAAGCAACTAGCGCTCAAAGGGTTAAAAAAGGTCATACTGGAAAGAAACACAGTCCAGAGTTCAGGCCACCCACGAGGTAACACTGTCACACTTACTTTCAGAAGTGTTTGATTCAGGAAAGTGGTCCACAGCACCAGCCAAGGGTTCAGAGGCTCTGGTGTGCCTCTTGGGGTCTGGGACTACAACTCCCACAATGTACCTCTTCAACTTATGGCGTTTCTCCAAACATCTCCAAACTTCTGGATCTTCTTCCAGAGATCCTTTTTGTGTCCTTGAAGTGTCCACAACTTGATCCAAGGTTCCAGAAGCTCTGAGTTGCTCCTTGGGAGTTGGGACTACAATTCCCAGAATGCACCTGGTCAGAATCCTCACATGACCACTGGACGCTGGTCAGCTGGTCTCTGCTTGCAGGACTTGATGCAGGGGACGCTGGGCAGATCCTTTGTACCTGTAACAAACAGGAAGTCCCTTCTTGAAGCAGTAGAAGGCAGGTAAAGTCCTTTTAGTGGTGAAGCCCAAGTGTGCAGCTGGTGCAGTCCTCAAGAGTGCAGTGTCCAGGTGCAAGTCAGGGCTCCAGCAGGGCAGTCCTTCTTTTCCACTAGTTCTTCCTTGTTGGAATCTGAATGGGATCTGAGGTGTGGGTGCAGGTCTGCCAGTTTTATCCCTGCTCCTGGGTGAAAAACAGGGGGGTCCTGGTTCTCCAATCAGGGGCAGGGTCCCTCCCCCCTGTGATGACCACTTCCTGGGAAGTGTAGCAAAAATCAATCCCAGGGAGCAACATTCCTCAAGAATCCATCATGGCTGAAAGTGATTTTTGGAGGTTACATCTGGCTGAGCCCACACACTGGTGTGGCTAAAAATCCTAAACACCCCCCCTCCCCTCCTGCCCTCTCCTAATCTAATCAAGGGGGCACCTAATTGTCTGGGTTTGCAGGATGTGGGGGTGTTGCTGGGTTGCTCCAAATGTCCTTCTCTGTCTTCGAAGACCAGTTTGGCAGCCCTCCCACTTCCTGCCTCACCATCTGCTGAGGGGAGATCTCCTCCCACAGGCACATCTCTTTGTGTGAAGCCAGGCCACTTCACACCTCATCAAGGCAGCCTGGCCAGGCTGCCAGAGGCTGGCCAATCAGAGCACAGCAGCAAAAACACTGCAGGGCTGAAGTTGGCAACTTTTCAGGTAAAGTTTAAAACTCTTTACCTGAACAAGTTATATTAAATCCAACAACTGGAAATTGTGGGATTTATTATAAGAATTAATTAGATACCAAACTTCTGGTATCTGTTACTTAAGGGAACTTGAAAAATTTAAATAAAGTCTCCCCATTCTAGCCTATGGAGGCCATTCGCTACAATGAGGGAAAAACTAATTTGGCTGTTTTACCTCACCAGGGCTTATAAAACTACTTTTATAAGGTCCCTGCTTATAGTTACATGGTACCCAGCCCTAGGGGCACATAGGGCACACCTTAGGGGTGACTTATATGTAAAAATAAGGTAGTTTAAGACTTCGGAACTACTTTTAATTCCAAAGTCGAATTTGCATGTAACTTTAATTTAAAGGCAGCCAGCAAGACAGACCTGCCTTTAAAATGACACTGGGCACCTCAGCAGTGCACCCATAGAGGCACTACCTATGCGGGGGTCCCTAAACATCCATGCCCTACCATATACTAGGGACGTATAGGTAGGTTGACTTATCCACTTATAATTAGCCTAATTTGCATACTGATTTTACACAGAGCACAGGCCCTGGGACTGGTTAGCAGTACCCAGGGCACCATCAGAGTCAGGAAAACACCAGCAAAAAGTGGAAAATGGGGGCAAAAACTTAGGGGGCCCCTGCAATCATCCATGTTCTCTCACAGCCCCCTAATAGGGCTTTACGAAATGGAGGGAATGCTCTGTATGTGAATAGATACGCACAGGGTGAAGACTATATGTAGCGCAAGATGTCCATATAAAAGGTTTCTGGTGTCTCTCAAATTGGATTCTCTTTGAAGATCTTCATACGGGTCAAAGACTGTCCATAAAAGAGGATTATGTACTTAATGGGATTAGGTGTGTAAAGGCAGTGGACTCTGTATGGAAAGCTCTACCACATGGAGGCATGGGAGTCCTATGAGACTATGACAACATAAAAAAAGAAATATGCCCTAGGGTGTTCCTCTGGGACCCTCCACAAGGGCTAGGGGGTCAGGGAGTTCCGACCCTTAAGGATAAAAAAAGAAATCTAATTGGCTGGTCCTTAGGATTCCTGTGGGACCAGAGGATCTGATTGGTGGCATCGGTGTTCAAGGGAGTGGCCTATTTGTGAGGGTTTCCGTAGAATGTGTAGTGTGTCAGTATTAGCCACTTGCCACCTAATGGAACATTCTTATGGGGAAAGAGCGGTCTCTCCTTGGGTATTCTGCACAAGGTGTAGAGTGTGTGATGTAGGGCCCTAGCCACCTAAAGGGTAATCATTTATGGAGAGAGTGGACTCTCCCTGAAGTTTTCTAAATAATGCTCTGGATGTGCTTAGTGGGAGCTAGCACACCAAATTGGACTTAGGTGTGAGAGGGGAGCAGATATTATTTGCAAGGTCTTCTATACAGCCTGTGAGCATACTAGGGCTTGACTATCTTTGTGGCCTTTTGTTATTTTTTCTTGAATGTTCCCCCTCACCCACTAATGGTTGGTCTTGCAGTGCTCTCACGAGAAAAACTGTGGTCCCCATGTGGTTCTGGGATGGTACCATGAATCTGTCAATTGGAAACGTTTCTAAAGAGGTTTTTAATGTTCCCTATGTGGTCTCTCTTGGATCCCCTATAACCGCAAGGGTATCAGAGCATCCTTACATTGCCCCCTTGAATTTATTTTTAAGTTATGATTCAGGTCACAGGGACGAGAATCTGTGTTTGGTAAAAGCACCCACAACATTATCCTTCATTTTGCAGCTTCCAATCACATTGCCGGATCCTGTATCTCGGCCAATGAAATAGCTTTATTTTGCTGGGTGGTCCTGTAGGAGTCCAACAGCAACAGATATCTATAAATGGTAAACCTTAATTTCTCTAAAATGGCTGAATAGAAATACACCATATCATAAAAAGGAAGCTTTCCGAGCAAAGTTCTGGCTTTCTACCAAATTTGTTATAAAACTGTCTGAAACAAATGTCTCCTCTACTTCACCTCCTTCCTGGAAAATGTTGGTGGTAATCCGTAAAGCAGGGGCAGAGAAAATGGAGAGGGCCAAAATGTTTTTCCCCTTGCACTTTTTCATGTTTTCATAGGTAAATTAGACACATAAATAGCCAAAAAGGCTAACAGGAACTATACCAAATATGACATATAGCTAGATATTCATCCAGAATTTGGTGCATATAGTTCAGTAGTTTTGGAAAAATTAAGGTTCAAAATGTAAATGTATATACTGCCGTGGAGGATCTGTGGAGCCAACTGGTCTAAAGATAAGATCTGATTGGCTGCCAACACATCAACAAAGATGTTGTGGCAGCCATTTTAGGACTTGAGGACTCAGTCCCCTGCCCTCCAAAAAGAATTAAAAAAACATATAAGGTTAAGGGTAGAAATATCCTGACCCCTGGGCCTGGTGGAGGGGGGCACAAAAGTATTTTTTTATTAATGGTACTGCAGATCCACTGAGGATCCATGATCCTGCAGTGCTGCTAGAAAAAAAGGTGGGCTTTTGCCTTTCTATAAAAAAAAGCCCACAGGGCAGGCAAGGACCAGGGTGTCACCAAAATGTCATTTTATGGGGAGAGGGCATACGGTCCCTCTCCACAAGCCTTTGTAAGGCCCTGGGAAGCCCAACTGGTGAGTCTGATTGTTTTATTATTGGAAGGGGGTTTGAGCCTTTGTAAGATCCTAAGGTCCTGGGGACTGATTGTTATGTCTAAAGTTCTTATGGGAAACTGCATGGGGAAAATGCATTTTGGCACTCCTGTTTTTTCTTGGACCCCATGTGACAGATAACCCCAAAACTTTCCAGGAAGGAGCTAAGGTGCCAAAGATATTAGCAAACCAAAAATCCATTGTGTATGGAAACCTAGTCCTAGCCATAACTAAAACTTTCAGAGACTGGGCTCTCAAAGAATAGTTTTAGCCTGTAGGTTGTTGGCTTGAAGACAAGATGGTCTCTTCTAGAAGTTACCTTTCCAGATAGTCAATGAAACATAAAGCTTGAATGTGTCCTGCCCTCTAAGGAAACTGCCTGACGGAAAAAAGATAAGTGGCATATAAACCTACAGAAACTTTTATACAGCAACAGAATTAAATTGCAGGCATCAACAAGAGCACCAGGAGACAATAATCAGGTCAGACTACAGGAGCATTGTGACACACAGCACAAAGACCCTTGCAGGCTTGTATAGTAAAATATGACCTGGAAATCAAACTAGAACCAAAGGTAGTACTTCCTTCATATTAGTTTGGAAGATTTCATTAGAATCAATGAGATGGCCACCATGATGGATTGGGTCACTGACTAAGAGATCCTGCCACCATCCTGGCACCACGGTTTCCTGTCACTGGACTGACTTTGATGCCCAAAATGGTCATGCAGACTCCCCAAGATCCCAACACTCTGGATGCAAAATGCAGGAAAATTACCTTGGAAGCATGTCCCATGGGTGAACCCACCATACTATGAGAAGGAATGTTTCTCAATGGCAGGTCTGTCCTACTTGAGTGCCTGCAACTAAACATGTTCCGGAGGCATGCCCACAACTATTTCTCATAGCTGGGCAACTGCCCACTGTGTTCTATATATTTCAAGTATACTGAGAAAGATTGTCAGTGACCCATTAATGATTATACTCTAATCCGCATTGCCATGAAAGGGTCTTGGCCTACATTTATTAATTAATACCTAAATTTGGACAACAAATTCTTATAATTTGACTATATATGCAGGTAGCATGAAGTGTGATCATTAGTGAGAGAAGCAAGGTAATTTTTATGAAATGTTTTCCATTTAATAAGGTAAATAATTAGATCCCAATTGTAAATAATATTAAATAGTTGTTCACTATGAAAAGCTGATGTTTGTGGAAGACATTTGCTTGTTTCCCAAAATAAAAAGTGTGGTTTTGAAACATACTAAGGCCCTCATTCTGACCTTGGCGGGCGGCGGAGGCCGCCCGCCAAAGTCCCGCCGTCAGGTTACCGTTCCGCGGTCGAAAGACCGCGGCGGTAATTCTGACTTTCCCGCTGGGCTGGCGGGCGGTCTCCTTCAGACCGCCAGCCAGCCCAGCGGGAAAGAGGCTTCCACGATGAAGCCGGCTCGGAATCGAGCCGGCGGAGTGGAAGCTGTGCGACGGGTGCAGTTGCACCCGTCGCGTATTTCACTGTCTGCGCAGCAGACAGTGAAATACATGTAGGGGCCCTCTTACGGGGGCCCCTGCAATGCCCATGCCAGTGGCATGGGCACTGCAGGGGCCCCCAGGGGCCCCGCGACCCCCCCTACCGCCATCCGGATCTCGGCGGTCCGACCGCCGGGATCTGGATGGCGGTAGGGGGGGTCAGAATCCCCGCGGCGGTGCAGCAAGCTGCGCCGCCGCGGAGGATTCAATGGGGCCGCGGTACACTGGCGGGACCCCGCCAGTGGTGCCGGTCCGACCGCGGCTTTACCGCCGCGGTCGGAATCCCCATTGGAGCACCGCCGGCTTGTCGGCGGTGCTCCCGCGGTCCTCCGCCCTGGCGGTCAAAGACCGCCAGGGTCAGAATGAGGGCCTAAGTGTATGTAATTTTGGAACAACATTAATGTGATTACTGAGGACAAGTTTATATTTTGAGAGAATAATAATGGATTTTAGGACAATACAAATGATTGGGGACAAAATTAATGTTTTTTTACTGAAAATGAAAATCTGATATCTGGACAGAACGTGAGTGTTGTGGGTAAACTAGTGTTTGGCTGGTGGCTCGGGTAAGGGTCACACCCCTCTGGGTGCCAATACTTTGCCTTTATTTGTGCCCCCGTAGGGGTGGATCAGACAGTTGCAACACTAACCTGCCTCCAGTGCAGATTTCATTGTTTTCTATAATGCTAACTGTTTTATTTTTTGTCATCATTTGTATTTGTGAACTTAGGGGTACATATATGTACCATTTTTCCTGATGCAAATGGCCTGATTCACAGAATTGGATGTTTGCGACAAGAAAAAAACATTTTGGTATGTACAGAGCCTATTTTGCGATTCAGTAATCTTTTTATCGAATTGCAAAATAGGTTTGTGAGTCGCAATTAGGAAGGGGCTTTCCCTTCCTAATTGAGAGGTGCAGTGCAATGTAGGAGAGTTTTGTGATTGTGAATGTGGTCACAAAACAATCGCAGTTAACACCAGTTTCAAACTGGTGGTAACTCATTCGCAAATGGCAGTGCAAATATTTTTTCAGAGCAGGCAGTGGTCCCACGGACCACTGCCTGCTCTTAAAAAATGAAAAGAAAACTTTCATTTTTGATTTTGAAATGCATCTCATTTTTCTTTAAGGAAAAAGGACTGCATTTAAAAAAAAAAACTGCTTTATTTAAAAGCGGTCACAGACATGGTGGTCTGCTGTCTCCAGAAGGCCACCATCCCTGTGAGGGCAGCCATTCCCAATGGGGTCACAAATTGCGACCTACCTTAAGAATATTCACGAGGTAGGTCATTTGCAACCCCATTGTGAATCGCAAACATTGTAATGTACACGGTTGTACATCGGGTTTTGCAACTTGCAAATTGCGAGTCGCCAAGACTCGCAGTTTGGGAGTCACAAAACCGGATCTTTGTACATGTGGCCCTAATGATTTATTTCTCCTTTTTTATTATAGTTCAGAGTTTTTGATTTTCTTGGTGGCAGTTCACACTTGCAGTCTCAATACTGGCAGATCTGTAGTTTGTGTAGTCGCACATGCCTTGGTAAGTAAATGTTTTTGTAATGATTACCTCAAATGAGCATCAGTACCCTGCTTGGGTGTGTTTTTCAACTATTTATTGACTATGTGCTCATTGATGTAAGAATATGGCATGAATTCAAAGATCTTAGGGTGGGTGAGCAACGCAATAGTGATGACTCCCCTATTTTGGTGGAGTGCCACAGGTGGTTTTCAACAGTAATCAATAATCAACAAGACCATGAGGGCATGACACCCATCACGGTGTCTAACAACAAACGTGCTATAAAATGGGAGTCTTCTATAAATTCCAATACCTTAGTGGTGAAATTGCGCAATCTAGTCTCTTCTAATAAATTACTTGCTACATCTTTTACGTGCAATCCAAACCTAATTATGGCTACTCATGTAGAACTCTTTTCCCCCTTAAAAGATCTATCTTTTAGAACGAATAAGGGACGGTCGCGCCGAGAGAAGGCAACTGTAAATGGTTTAATAAAGCATGTAGAATGGCTAAGGGTAGACTCTTGGATGCAATATGCTCAAAAGATAAAGAAATGATAATTCCTGCAAGGCGTGAGAACGCTCTTACGATAAAGTCCAGTAAGAACAAATGGGTAGGAATTATTATTAGCAGCTAGCCAAAATAACTCCAAGTGGCTTTGGTTATTGATTACCCACGAAGGATGGAATGTAAACTCCAAACCTGACTGCCATATTCCTGCTGATGTTAGGTTGCATTATTTTACTATTCTTTATAAACAGGAGTTTGTGCTTTCTCAAAGCATAATGAGCATACCAAAGATTGCTAGCCCGGGCGCTGACACGCTTATCCCGTTTACTCTAGAAGAGACTGTGTCAGCTATTAGAGTACAAAAATCGGGTAAGGCTTCTGGCCTTGATGGAATTCCATCAGATTTGTACAAGTCCAATCTAAGTTTCTGGGGACCTTATATAAATACTCTGTCCAATGCAATTGTGGTGGTCTGCATTCCCCCTCGCTCCTGGAAGGGTTCAATAATCGTTCCAATTCATAAAAAAGGGGACAGATCAATCCTGGGAAATTACAGACCTATAAGTCTTTTAGACAATTTGCAGAAAATGTTTTCTTATCAAGTCTTATGAAGACTCAAGGATTGGCTGGAGGAAAACGATATCTTATCCCACCTTCAGGCGGGAACTTAGGCAGAAGACTAGTACAGTTGACAAGGTCTTCCGCTTTCTCTCAATTAAATGGAAAACTGTCAACCTGGACACTGGAAGACTTTGTGTTGCTTTTGTGGACCTTAAGTCTGCTTTGATTTGGTCCCATGAGATAAACTATGGGATATCTTGGATAGGGCTGGTATCTCAAGCTCTTTGATGAACTTGATCCAGGAATTACATTCTGATAGTTTTGCCAGAGTAAGGTGGAGTATTACTGATGAATTGACGGGGGAAATATCATTACAGAAGGAGATAAGACAGGAAAGTGTGCTGGCTCCTACACTTTTTCTACTTTTTATAAATGCGTGCATCCCCTATCTCTATGACTGAAAACAATGCTCCAAAACTGAATGGTGTAAAGATCCCATGTCTCCTGTTTGTGGATGACACCTTCCTCCTTTCCCAAACTGCCTACGGCCTTAATAGACTCCTTGAGAGATTTTCAGGGTTTTGTAGGAATTTTGGCATACAAATTAAAGCCACCGAAACCAAATTCATGGTGCTTGGTGACCTTAAATGCAGAGTGAAGAAAGGGTTATCACTCAATGGTAATATTTTAGAAAGAGTTCTAGACTTTGACTATCTGGGAATTAAGTTGGACGACTAGCACAAGTGGGAAGCCCAATCGTTAAAAAGTATTATGTCTTAAAACAAAAAGCAGGAGGCATCTTGAGGTTTTCCGGTAGATCCCCTACCTTCTCTATCACACCAGCAATGGAGATGTACACAAGCTAGAGGAGGAGTACTTTATGGTGCAGAGCTGTGGGATCATGGTAATCTATTAGATTTAGAGAGAGCTGAGAACTTTTTTCTCAAGGCTTGCTGAAAATCCCTCTGAGCTCCCCCACACTTCCTATTCAAATGTATTTGAACTTATACTCTATTGCGGTTATAGCTGCCTTGAGACCATTGCAGTACTGGATAAGACTATGGTCAACAGACATTTTAGAACCGTACAGATAATGGTTAAGAGCGGTGTTAGCTGCCCCGCATAATGAAACAATTCTCTGGTGCAGTTATGTGAAAAGGGCATTTTATACCCTGGGGTTAGGATCCTTTTGGACAGATCCATTACACCTTCCAAAGAGTGCTACTTAAACTTTGAAGGGCACATATTGGATGAATCGGACAGTCGCACAGCTGGCCTTAGTTCCACCCTTTAGTTTAACTGATAGTTTTTATAGCTAAATGTCACTCTGAATTCAAGCACTATCTCAATCTGATTTTGGTACCTTACACACGTTCACTTTACATTAGGTTTAGAATTGGTTCCCTAACGCTTCGTGATTTTACTTCGAGATGGAAGCATTCCAAGTGCCACGTAGACCTCTGCCCGATGGGATGTACGACTACATAGAATTTGTCTCATGTCCTATTCCACTGGCCGGTGTATATTAGGCAGAGGGTGCGCTAGATTAGGCCTCTTAGCAAATCCCTGGATATTAGAGATCAGCACTTGGCCCTCAGGATTTGTAGAACAAATCCGCATGGGACTGTGGCATGTGCGTTGGCAAAATTCTGAGAGGCAGTATGACATATCAGATCTAAACTTTTGACTTCCAAAGCATACATTTTATTAATAAACCTATATAAGTGTTTCCTTTCTTTGTATTTTTCTTTTTTAACCTATGTATATATCAATATATATATATATATATATATATATATATTAATTTTCCCTATGTAGGAAACCTTAACTCTCAGGGCAACACGTCTTATGTGTATAGTGAAACAACAGGCTGTGAGCCTTTCCTACTGGCATATAACTGGAAGCTGTGTGGTGGTTATTGTCCAAGCCACTCTTTTTATGAAGGCTTTTATTTGTAAATATCCTTGACTTTCCTTCAGTTTTAGTCTTATAATTTGTCCTTTTTGTCCTGAGTGTAATTATTGTAAAAAAAAATGTACATCCTGTACCTTGTGTAATGTTATTTATAAGCTGTAGATGAAATTTTTTCTCCAATCTGTTTTTAGAATCTAATGGTTTTATCTTTTATTATAACGAGCTTTTATTGAAGAGTATATGTTAAATGTGCTTTAAGGGCATTGTTTTGCCAAAATGAATAAAGCTGAATTGAACTGATTGAATCTGCCTCTGAACATAGCTCTGAGACTTACTCTGCATGTGAGGCAGAAGACCACATTAAAGATTCTAGCAGTGAATTTTCTGTCCAAGAGGAATAATTTGATGCTGAATAATATTGCAAATGACATGTCTCTTTTAGAGGAAGACATTGATATGCAAGTAGTTCAGAAATAGCAAATTAGATTCCAGCCTCGGGCTGGAAGGTTTCCCTTTGGAAGTGCTGAACCCTGGGTTTTCCCTAACACGGTGCAGTCTGTTTTGCGTGCCTTTAGTGGTGTTAAGGGCAAAGAGTCAACTTTTTCCCTTTCTGTTTCATCCAATTGTTTATTGGTGATGTGTTTTTGATCATATTGTTTGCGCAGACTAATTTGTATGCAGGACAATTTTTAAGGGACAACAATGCCACATTTAAGACCGACTCTAGAGCAATCCAGTGGACTCCCATATATCTCCATGAGATGAAGTCACTTCTGGAGTTTAACATTGTTAATAGGATTGCTAAGGTTCCATCGCTGTCTTTATATGAGTTTACTAGTCCCTTGAAGGCAACTGCTATATTTCTAGCAACCCTGATTCGAGATCCATATTTGCTTCTGCAGCAGATGCTGCATTTTGTGGATAATTATACATAATTGATACAGGATCAGCCTGATTGAGACAGTTCCTTCGAGATTCAGCCTATTCTTGACCATTTAGTAGATCATTTCTTAGAGGTCTATGTTCCAGAAAAAAATATATCTGTGGATGAGTTGCTGATCCTATTTAAGGCTTGTTTGGTTTTCAGACAATCCATTAGTAGGAAGAGAGCAAGTTATTTTATCAAGATATATATATTGTATGAAAATGCCACTGAAAATGCATATAATTTCAGAGTGTACACTGGCAGGTATTGTTCAATTGCACCCCCCCTTGTGGTTGCCCTTTCACTTTTGGAGTCAGTGAGAAAACTGTGTAGGAACTTGCCAGACCACTTTTTTTTAATAGAGATCACAATTTATACATGGACACTTTCTAAACAGGAGTGCCATTAGTTAAGGAATTATTCAAATTGGGCACTGTGAAATATGACATAATCTGTTCTAACCCCCAAAGGTTACCCTGAAGAAATTGTATGTGAAAAACATCAAAGGGGCCAGAGCAGTGTCTTGGATAGTAATGGACATCTTGCTTCAACATTTTCAGACAGAAGAGATATCCATATCCTTACATCCAGTTATGACGAAATGACTTCACCTGTAACTGTTTGGGGTCAAGTAGCAGAACTGTGCAAAGCTGGTGGATTTGAGTCTTTAACAAGCACAGAGGATGTGTAGATAGAGCAGATCAAAGATTGTAGCCTTGCAATGCAGCTCAAAAGTCACACATTTGGTTCAAGAAGTTAGCAGTTCATTTCTTTCAATTGGCATCCTTCAATGCTTAGGTTGTCTTAAAATATTGTTCTCCAGATTCCAGGATGAGGTTTGTACAGTGTCAGCAATCTGTAATAGGCAGCCTTGCTGCAGTTGAGCAGGCAAGTGTTCTTAGCGCCTGAGCAATCTTCAGTGCAATACCAGCAAAACAGAAATATTTTGATTTGTCTCTCCGCCCTCAGTGCTGGATGGGCTATGTCAGCCCATTCAGGTCCTACCGCCTATAGCCCCCTCCTTTGTAGTGTGGAATCTGGGGCTGAAATTGATAACTTGACTTCATTTTTGGGCTCAGGTTGATAGTGTTGAGGGTGTTTCCGACACAAGCAGTATCAGTAAACTGTAGTTCATTCATTGATTACATCTCATGATTCTGCTATGGGGCCAGCCTACTTACCAACTGAGAAGACTGCAGTTAGTGTAAAATGCTTCAGTTCATTTTTTATTGAAAGTGTTGAAAAGGAGGCACAACCAGCAGCACTTGAAAGAGCTACACTGGCTTCCCATTAAGGAGAGAGCCTGGTTTAAAAGGCTCATGCTGACGTGTAGGGCTTCACATCAAAAAGAGCTCAACTATCTGAGGAACATGATCAGACCGTACATTAAAGCTCAATCCCTTTGCTCCTCTGAAGTTCAGTTAGCAGTGGTTTCAAGAACTAAGAAGAAAAAATGGGGTTGTTTTTCTTTTTTATTTGTCTCTGCCACTGTCTAGAATTCACACCCTCTGCAACTTTGGGAGTTAAAGGAAGAACAGGCCTTCAATTGCCTTCTTGAGACCTGGCTATTTGAATGATCATTTCAGTATTTGTCTGTAAGCACTAATAATCAGTGAACCTAGTAGCGTAGGAGCATTCTGAGTAGCTGTGTACTCTACAAATTGAATGGCTGATTGATTGATTCGAGTTAGAGCAGTGGAGGATGTGGCTTGATTGAAAGATCACAAGTTTCCTGAATATATTCCATCAACACCCAAAAAAGACTCTCTTTGGAGATGTAGAGTTTGTCCGAAGAGGAGTACAAAAGGAGAGTTGTATGAACTGCCTTAGGTGCCCTTCTTATCCTGTCTTATGTGTGCCCATACCTTTTGAACTGTCCCGTAAGCAACTCAAATATTGAGAGCAATCATGAGAATAAAAAAGAAATGGTTGTGGTCTGTATTGCCAGGTACCTGGTCGGCAGATGTGTGTGTTGGCTGGTGGTATGTGTAGACTGGAGTCCTTCTGGCAGTATGTAGACTTGCATCAGGTTGGTGGTATTTTTGACTGGTGTTTGGCTGGCTATGTATGAACTGCCTTTTGCCTGGCATTGTGTGTGGCTGGTATTTGGCTGGTTTTGTGTGTGTACTGGAGTGTGGTTGCCATTTGGCTGGTGGTGTGCCTAAACTGGCAGTTGACTGATGGTGTATCTTGGCAGCTGGCTATCAGTGTGTGTGAGTAGTGACTTGCTGCTGGACACTATACGCACACTGCTAGCCAAGTTCCAGTCACCAAACTCTTGAACAAAGTGCCACCTGCGCACTCCTGTATCTTCAAATATATTTCTTTTTTTAAATCTTGTTAATCAAGTGTGCTCCCAGGTGTGTGGTCTGTCCCTCTTGGCACAGCTATCTATAGACATAATATAGGTGCTGGTGGTTCACCCACTTACCAGCCCCCTGGTGTACTTTGCTTAGACCCGCAGGTTCTTAAATACTTACTGATACTCATTCATCGAAATATAGTAATTGTTCTTTTTAGAAATTGGGTCTTTAGTTGAAAGTGGTTTGTACCCTGTCCAAGTAGGGACCCTCACTCTAGTCAGGGTAAGGGAGTCACACAGCAAAGATAACCCCTGCTTACCCGCTTGGTAACTTGGCACAAGCAGTCTGGCTTATTTCAGAGGCAATGTGTAAAGTATTAATACACACACAAACACAGTAATACAGTGAAAACACCACAAAAGTACTCCACACAAGTTCGGAAAAATGGCCAATATTTATCTGAGTAAAACAAGACAAAAATCCAATATACACAAGAAAAGATACAAATGTTCAAAGATTAAGGGGGTCATTCTGACCCTGGCGGTCACCCGCCAGGGTCACCGACCACGGGAGCACCGCCAACAGGCTGGCGGTGCTCCCAAGGGCATTCTGACCACGGCGGTTCAGCCGCGGTCAGAAAGGGTAAACCGGCGGTCTCCCGCCGGTTTACCGCTGCCCCATTGAATCCTCCATGGCGGCGGAGCGCGCTCCGCCGCCATGGGGATTCAGTCACCGCCTACCGCCATCCTGTTCATGGCGGGAAACCCGCCATGAACAGGATGGCGGTAGGGGGTGCCGCAGGGGCCCCCATAAGAGGGCCCCACAAAGTATTTCAGTGTCTGCAAAGCAGACACTGAAATACGCGACGGGTGCAGCTGCACCCGTCGCACCCCTGCAACTACACCGGCTCAATTCTGAGCCGGCGTCCTCGTTGCAGGGGCATTTCCGCTGGGCCGGCGGGCGCTCTTGTGGAGAGTGCCCGCCGGCCCAGCGGAAATGTTTGAATGGCCGCCGCGGTCTTTTGACCGCGGTGCGGTCATTTGTCGGCGGGACCTTGGCGGACGGCCTCCGCCGTCCGCCAAGGTCTGAATCAGGCCCTAAATCTTAGTAAAGTGCTTAGAAATACAATAGCTCCAAACAGGGCTCTCACTTGACAGAATTGTCCCCAACAGTCTGACGCCACTCGCGTGTGAGTGTGGGTCGTCATGGAGCCGCATGGACACTAGGTACAGTACCTTGCAAAATGATGAGGAAACAAAGACATTGCACAGAGTCGGGGAGGTGAGGTGTCGCTTGAGCCGGTGCAGCGTCAGTTCCTTACTACTACCGGGATGTGAGGTGTCGGTTCCTTACTGCTAGACAGCCGAGGGGTCAGTTTCTTATGGTTTCAGGAGAGGTGATGCGGCTTCGGCGTGGCGTAGTTTTCTTACAACAAGGCAGGGTCGATGAATCCAGCAGCTCAAGATGTGAAGTGTCGACTTGGTAGTGCTGTGATCATACCACAGGCCCACAGGTGCTACAGAGGGGTCGGGTGTCACAGATGTTGGTGACACAGCACTCAGGACTTGCACTGTGGTGGGACTTCGAAGGTGCTGCGGTGAAGTCAGGCCTGTGTTGCAGGCCACGGTTGTTGTACTCAGTGGGGACCACGGCTCCTGTACAGGATGCAGCACAGAGTCAGATAGCCATTACCAAAGTCGCTCTGGAGTTGATATACTTAGTTTCTTCTTAGTAATGCCAGGGTTCACTTCCAAGGGCCCAGGTACTGGATTTGGCACCACTTGGCAAGTCAGGACTCTTAGCAAGAGAGCTCAGGCTCTAGCAGGTGACGTCTTTGATGGCCCTGAGAATTCTTAAAAGGAGGCAAACTCAGTTCAAGCCTTTGGAGAACCTTGGAAAGCAGGATGTAGAAAGCAAAGACCAGTCCTTTCACTCCCAGGACGGAAGCAGCAAGCAGCAGGCCAGCACAAAAATGCAACAGACAGAGTGGCAGTCCCTCCTACAGCATCCAACTCTTCTTCCTGTCAGAGTGTCCTCAGTTCAGAAGTGTTCTAACCACGTGGATTACAGAGGTCCTGGAATTATACCATTTCTGTCTTTGAAGTAGGCAAACTTCAAAGAGAAGACTTCGTAGAGCACAAGACCTTGCCTTCCCTGCCCTGGCCCCAGACATACTCTAGGGGTCAGACACTGCTCTGTGTGAGGACAGGCACAGCCTCATTCAGGTGCAAGTGTCAGCTCCTCCTACCACTTTAGCTCAGGAAGACCCATCAGGATATGCGGGGCACACCTCAGCTCCCTTTGTGTGACTGTCTAGACTGAAGGCACAAACAGCCCAACTGTCGTCCTCACCCAGATGTGTATTCAACAGGCAGGTAGAGGCACAAAATGGTTAAGCAAGAAAATGTCTACACTCTAAAAGTGCAATTTTTAAACACACAATTCATAAATCAGCTTCACCAAAAGATGTATTTTAAATTGGGAGTTCAGAGACCCCAAACACCACATCTCCATCTCCTCCCAATGGGAAATGTTAGGACTTGCACTCACACACTCACGCTTCTTGCTGCTCCATCACAAAATAAATCAGCATGTATGAAAAAAGATGAAACATAAAAGTGTTTACAGCACAGCACTTCCCTGTAACTTGTGAGGAAAATGATTTTCCATCTGAAGACTGAATATTACATTGCATGTTTGTTTATGTTGATAACAGCAAGTGTTGACTCATTTGTAAACTGTGTGCCAAGCGGTTTATGGAGACATCGAATACCTTCATATGAATCATCAGAAGTGTTTGATGACTCATCACCAGCATGTGTCTGATGACTCATCACTAGCACAGCATCCACACCCTCCATGATTGATGACTCATCACCAGCAGGTGTCTGATGACTCATCACCAGCACAGCATCCACACCCTCCATGATTGATAATACATCACCAGCATGTGTCTGATGACTCATCACCAGCACACCAGTCTATAAATAGAACTACCAAGGCATTTCCTGTCCTCGGCTTCGAGTCTCCCTCCACTCGCAGGTGTTCCCGGTTCAGCTGGAGTTCCATGATTCTTTCAGGAGTCGTCTTTTCAGTGCAAGGCTTCATCGGAGCTTCCCTCTCTGGAGCGGATTACTTTTGCAGCAGCTGGAGTATTTACAAGCAGTATTCCATCTTCCTCAAAAAATCGAAACATTCCAGGAGAAGTCGGTTTGTGAGTAATTCCTCTCTCGTCTCCCTGTTTTCAGCCTTCTTGAGGTTAGTGACCTTTTGGTTTATTATAAAAAAACGTTGCCGATGCTGAGAAACCCATGATACAAGACTATTTTCCAAAGACAGCTTGAGAAGTATTTTTAAAAGCATCATTGAAGTTAAGTGTTGTGAACTCCTGAAAGTATTGCTCGATATCTATGCAAATTTAAACATTTATTCTGATTGTTTTGGAGCAAATCTATTGTGTGAAAATGAATAACAAAAGGCAATTCATAAGTTTGATTTTATAATGATTTTGTTGGGAGTTACAAAAGTGTGCTTAATAGTTGAGCAATTGAGCGCTAATAATTATTGTGACTTTGCTGAAAGACTCGGTGATAGCCCAATCAAATGATAATAATTATTGTTATTTTGCTGAAAGATTCTGTGATATTTGTAGTTCTTTTGTTTTTTATTTCTTTTTGGTCTTAGTATTCCTGCACCAAGCTTTGAGGCAACTTTCTTAGAACAACAGTGACACTCCTTCGTGAACCAGTGTTTTGTTTCTCTTCCGTTCCCAAATCCCTGTTCACTGTTCCATCCCCCCGGAGGCTATTCGCTCATTCGCTATTCATTTCAGATGCGAGAGAATAGTGTTTAGGGATGAGGGTTTTATTCTCTTCACTCCTGCATAACCTGGAATTCAGGTTACTGGACATGGTCTTGTCAGAAAGCCAAGCCCACGAAAATTGAGTCCGCCCGAGCAAAGATGTCTCAGACAGAGGTCAACATGGAGGATCTTGCGCGGGCTCTGATGCAGGTTCAGGCTGAGGTAGCGCAATTGAGGGAGGAAAATTATTCCCTTAGAGAACAACTTGAGAGATACAAGATTAGAGGGGAACCATGGGTAGGTGCAATTCCTAGAACAGACAAACCCTTTCTAAAACCACCAACCTTTGTGCCAAACCTACTAAACCTGAAGAAGCAACACCTATGAAACTCATTGTAGTGACACCTACACCAGTTCCATTGGCTCCGCCCAAAAGATTCACTGGCGATAGTAGTAAATTTGATATATTCATGAACCACTGTTACTTGCAGTTTTTGTGCAGGCCCGCAGCTTTTCCGGATGAAGCCACAAAAGTTGCTTTTGCCCTTTCGTACCTTGCAGGGAATGCTACTAATTGGTCTGTCCCCTTAGTCCAAAACAATGACCCTTTTTGTATAATTTCCTAGAGTTTCAAGCCCAAATGAAAAAACTTTTTTCTCAACACACCTTCATGCAATCCAGTGATATTGAGTTATTGAATTTGAAACAAGGAAATAAAGATCTCTTAACATATATGACCACTTTCATTAGATTAGTATCAGAAACCCATTGGCCAAAGAGTAAAAGAATCTAATTATTTTATCGGGGACTCCGAAATGAGTTGAAAGACGTTCTGTCTCAGATAGTAGAACCGCCCTGAAGATTGTGGCAAAGTTATCGATTTAGTTGTTAAACTTGATCATCGATTAAATGAAAAAAAAGGCAAAAAAGTTAGAGGAGATAATACACTTCTTATTGTTGTACATTCTGAGAAAAAAAAAGAGATTAAGTATCAGGAATGTAGTGAACCAATGCAAATAGGGGGTATTCGTTCTCTGTTATCCATAGAAGAAAAAGATAGGAGACGTTCTTTGATATTATGTCTCTATTGTGGCAAAGCAGGTCATTTTGCATGAGAATGTCCCGTGAGACCCAAGATCAAGGCACCAATACCCAAAAAGACAGTAGCTTCAGTAAACTTTCCAGTTAAAATTCGGAAAAACTAGATAGCCCAAGGAAAAGTGAGGTCTATCCTTTGGGCAAAAGACAAAAGACCTCAAGGGGTTCCAGATATACTTTTCTTAGACCTCCACGTCATTTCCTAATAACAGTGACCATGATTTTCCAAACCCAATTAAGAAAAGTCCAATCTATTCTTCTTGATTCTGGGGCAACAGATATATTTTTTAGATATTTCATTAGCCAAAAGGTTAGGGATCACTTTTCTCCCTAAACAAGAACCTGAGGCCGTTCAGGCCATTGATGGTTCTGAATTATTCTCAGGATTAATAACTTATTATTCCGAACCTATTACAATAGTCTGTGGCAATGGTCACTCTGAATCTATTAGCTTTGATTTAATTGACACTCCTACTTTTGAAGTTATCTTAGGAGTACCATGGCTTCAATGTCATAACCCAAGGAGAGATTGGGATATCAGGACTGTGACAGTAAATTCTCCAGTTTGTCTTCAGTATTGTTACCAAGAGGCAACAAGCTGGGATTCTTTCTTGTTATGTACGGTCTCATCAACCACCAGTGACAGTTCGCTTCCGGAACAATATCAGGAGTTTGCAGATGTGTTCAATAAGGTTCAGGCAACTAGTTTACCACCTTATCATAGTTTTGATTGTAGAATTGATTTCGTTCCAGGTGCCACACTACATTGTAGGAGGATATATGCTCAATCATAGCCAGAAACAAAGTTTTAAAAGACTGTCTAGACGAGCTCTTGGCATTTGGCTTCATTCTCCATTCTACTTCCCCTGTTTTGTCTCCTTTGTTTTTTTGTGCCAAAGAAGAACGGGGACCTTAGGGCCTGTATTGACTAAAGAGCCCTTAATAAGGTGACCATAAAAAACAAGTACCCGCTTCCTTTGATTCCGGTCCTTCTTAACCAACTTCACAAAGCCACAATCTTTACTAAACTTGACCTTCGCGGAGCTTACCACCTCATCAGAATCTGCAGGTGTGACGAATGGAAAACGGCTTTTCACACAAAGTACGGTCTTTTTGAGAATTGTGTTATGCCATTTGGTTTGTTAATGCCCCGCGGCATTTCAATTCTTTATAAATGACGTTCTTAGTGAATTCTTGGATCTCTTTGTCATAGTATATACAGACGATATTTTAATCTACTCATACAATGAAAAAGAACATGAGAATCATGTTTCCGCTGTGTCACACAAATTACGCAAATATAATTTGTATGCCAAGTTAGAAAAATGTCAGTTTCATGTTCCTCAAATGGAATTTCTAGTGTTTGTTTTGTCAAAACAAGGGGTCTAAATGGATTAAAAAAGATGAATGCTATTTTACAATGGCCACAACCCAGAAACGTAAAAGAAATCCAGATTCTGCTTGGCTTTGTTAACTTCTATCAAAGGTTTATCTCCCACTTTTCTGACACTGCAGCTCCACTTACTCGATTGTTATGAAAAGGAGTACCTTTTAAGTGGACTCCCGAAGCACCACAAGCTTTTGACTCATTGAAAGGGAGTTTTACTACTGCACCCACATTAAGTCATCCTGACCCCTCTCTACCTTACTATGTAGAAGCAGTTGCTTCACAAGTGGGAGTAGTTGGAATCCTTTCTCAGTGAGATTCTGAAACTGGGAATATGCATCCAATAGCCTTCTTCTCTAAAAATCGTTTACCGGCAGAACAAAACTATACAGTAGCTGAAAGAGAACTTCTAGCCATAAAACTGGACTTTTAGGAATGGAGATATCATTTGTGGGGAGCACATTTTCCGATCACTATTTATTTAGATCATAAGAATTTTCAATTTTTTTGATCTGCAAAAGCCCTTACCCCATGACAAATTGGATGAGTTTCTTTCTTTAATAAATTTGATTTCATAATTACTTATAGACCCAGTACACAGCAATTTAAGGCTGATGCCCTGTCACGTCTCCAAAATACCACAACACAATCAGATAAAAGACAGATAACACAGATTCCAATGATTCCCCCAGGAAAAAATATTGGTAGTTGTTCGGATGAGCTCCCATTCCTAAACACATTAAAACAAGAATTGCAGAAGGAAAATATGGAACAATGGTTAGCACATCCAATCCAATACATTTCTGACAATCTATTTTATCATGATCAGGCTTTGTTTATCCCTAAGTATCTGAGAGAGCTGGTTATTCAATACAGTGGATATCTGGGAGAGATTAAGACTAAGGACTTGTGCACATCACGGTTCTGGTGAGATTCCCTAGATGCAGACATGAAGGAGTTTATACAAACATGTCCCATATGTGCTTGTAACAAATCTTCACACACAATCCCCATAGGAAAACCCATTCCTCTACTTGTATCCCCGGCTCCATGGCATACTGTTAGTATGGATTTTATAACCAATTTACTGAAAGATAAGGGAAATAGATGTATGTAGGAGGCTGGCCTGGCTTGTAGTGGGTACCAGGGGGTACTTACACTCTGTACCAGGTCCAGTTATCCCTTATTAGTGTAGAAGAGGTGTTTCTAGCAGCTTAGGCTGATAGAAGGTAGCTATAGCAGAGCAGCTTAGGCTGAACTAGGAGACATGCAAAGCTCCTACTATACCACTGGTGTCATATGCACAATATCATAAGAAAACACAATACACAGATATACGAAAAATAAAGGTACTTTATTTTTATGACAATATGCCAAAAGTATCTCAGTGAGTACCCTCAGTATGAGGATGCCAAATATACACAAGATATATGTACACAATACCAAAAATATGCAGTAATAGCAAAAGGAAGTAATGCAAGCAATGTAAAGTAACAGTAGATTGCAATAGGAGCACATAGGTATAGGGGCAACACAAACCATATACTATAAAAGTGGAATGCAAACCACGAATGGACCCCAAACCTATGTGAGCTTGTAGAGGGTCGCTGGGACTGTAAGAAAACAGTGAGGGTTAAAAAAATAGCCCACCCCAAGACCCTGTAAGGTAGGTGTAAAGTGCACCTACAACCCTCAGAGAGCACAGAAGTCGTGATAGGGGGATTCTGCAAGGAAGACCAACACCAGCAAAGCAACAACAATGGATTTCCGGACCTGAGTACCTGTGAAACAAGGGGACCAAGTCCAAGAGTCGCGACAATGTCGAGAGTGGGCAGATGCCCAGGAAATGCCAGCTGAGGGTGCAAAGGAGCTGCCACCGGATGGAAGAAGCTTGGTGTTTTGTAAGAACGAAGAGGACTAGGAACTTTTCTTTTGGAGGATGGATGTCCCACGTCGTGAAGAAGCTTCCCACGCAAAAAAAGACCGCAAACAAGCCTTGCTAGCTGCAAGGGTTGCGGTTAGGGTTTTTGGATGCTGCTGTGGCGCTGGAGGGACCAGGATGTCGCCACTTGGATGAGGAGACAGAGGGGGCACCCAGCAAGCCAGGGAGACCTCACAGAAGCAGGCAGCACCCACAAAAGTACCGGAACAGGCACTTAGAAGAGCAGTGAACCGGAGTCCACCCAAAGTCACAAAAGGGAGTCCCATGACGCCGGAGGACAACTCAGAAGGTTATGCACTGCAGGTTAGAGTGTCGGGGACCCAGGCTTGGCTGTGCACGAAGGAAATCCTGGAAGAGTGCATAGGAGCCGGAGCAGCTGCAAATCACGCGGTACCCAGCAATGCAGTCTAGTGTGGGGAGGCAAGGACTTACCTCCACCAAACTTGGACTGAAGAGTCACTGAACTGTGGGAGTCACATGGACAGAGTTGCTGAGTTCCAGGGACCACGCTTGTCATGCTGAGAGAGGACCCAGAGGACCGGTGATGCAGTCTTTTGTTGCCTGCGGTTGTAGGGGGAAGATTCCGTCGACCCACGGGAGTTTCTTTAGAGCTCCTGGTGCAGAAAGGTGGCAGGCTACCCCCAGAGCATGCACCACCAGGAAACAGTCGAGAAAGCCGGCAGGATGAAGCGATACAAGGTTGCAGTAGTCGTCTTTGCTACTTTGTTGCGGTTTTGCTGGCGTCCTGAGCAGTCTGCGGTCGATCCTTTGGCAGAAGGTGAAGAGGGAGATGTGAGGAACTCTGGTGAGCTCTTGCATTCAGTATCGGAAGAATTCCCCAAAGCAGAGACCCTAAATAGCCAGAAAAGGAGGTGTGGCTACCTAGGAAGGAGGATAGGCTAGTAACACAGGTAAGAGCCTATCAGAAGGAGTCTCTGACGTCACCTGCTGGCCCTGGCCACTCAGAGCAGTCCAGTGTGCCAGCACACCTCTGTGTCCAAGATGGCAGAGATCTGGGGCACACTGGAGGAGCTCTGGACACCTCCCCTGGGAGGTGCAGGTCAGGGGAGTGGTCACTCCCCTTTCCTTTGTCCAGTTTCACGCCAGAGCAGGGCTGGGGGATCCCTGAACCGGTGTAGGCTGGCTTATGCAGAGATGGGCAGCATTTGTGCCCATCAAAGCATTTCCAGAGGCTGGGGGAGGCTACTCCTCCCCAACCTTCACACCTATTTCCAAAGGGAGAGGGTGTCACGTCCTCTCTCAGAGGAAATCCTTTGTTCTGCCTTCCTGGGCCAGGGCTGCCTGGACCCCAGGGGGGCAGAAACCTGTCTGAGGGGTTGGCAGCAGCAGCAGCTGCAGTGCAAACCCTGAAAAGGCAGTTTGGCAGTACCCGGGTTCTGTGCTAGAGACCCGGGGGATCATCGAATTGTCTCCCCAATGCCAGAATGGCATTGGGGTGACAATTCCATGATCTTAGACATGTTACATGGCCATGTTCGGAGTTACCATTGTGACACTATACATAGGTAGTGCCCTATGTATAGTGCACGCGTGTAATGGTGTCCCCGCACTCACAAAGTCCGGGGAATTTGCCCTGAACGATGTGGGGGCACCTTGGCTAGTGCAAGGGTGCCCACACACTAAGTAACTTTGCACCCAACCTTCACCAGGTGAAGGTTAGACATATAGGTGACTTATAAGTTACTTAAGTGCAGTGGTAAATGGCTGTGAAATAACGTGGACGTTATTTCACTCAGGCTGCACTGGCAGGCCTGTGTAAGAATTGTCAGATCTCCATATGGGTGGCAAAAGAAATGCTGCAGCCCATAGGGATCTCCTGGAACCCCAATACACTGGGTACCTCAGTACCATATACTAGGGAATTTTATGGGTGTACCAGTATGCCAATGTGAATTGGTGAAATTGGTCACTAGCCTGTTAGTGACACTTTGAAAAGCAGAGAGAGCTTAACTACTAAGGTTCTGGTTAGCAGAGACTCAGTGAGACAGTTAGGCATCACACAGGGAACACATACATATAGGCCACAAACTGATGAGCACTAGGGCCCTGTCTAGCAGGGTCCCAGTTAAACATAATAAACATACTGACTACATAGGGTTTTCACTATGAGCACTGGGCCCTGGCTAGCAGGATCCCAGTGAGACAGTGAAAACACCCTGACATACACTCACAAACAGGCCAAAAGTGGGGGTAACAAGGCTAGAAAGAGGCTACTTTCTCACAATGTATACTATGGTAGTGGATTTATTCTCAAAAATGTCTAATTTCATTCCTCTCACTAAAATACCACCTGCTAAAGAACTAGTTGAACTTTTTATAATGCATATTGTCCAGCTTCATGGCCTGCCAACTGTAATTATCTCTACTCGAGGTACAGAATTTGTGTCTAAATTTTGGCAGAAATTATGTTCTTCTCTTCATATTGATCTCTGGTTATCCTCTGCACATCATCCACAAACTGATGGTCAAACAGAGAGAACCAACGAAACCATGGAACAGTTCCTATGTTGTTTAATTACCTTCTTAACTAGCAGTTGGTTTCAAGCACTTTCTTTACTCGAAATTGCATATAACAACAGAGTTCATTCGGCTCATAACATGTCACCTTTTTATTGTAATCTAGGCTATCATCCCAAGTGCATACTATTCCTACCATCCCAAAAGGTACCTTCGGTACATGCACATTTATCTGAATTACAAAAGATAAGACCCAAAAAACCCAACTTGACACCAAGAAAAAGATGATAGAACAAGCAGACAAACACCGTACATCTGCACCAACAGATGCAGCAGGTGATCAAGTATGGCTAAGCGCCAGTTATTAATCCATACCAGGGGTTCGTAAACTACAGCCTCGGTTCATAGGTCCCTTCATCATCTCCAAAGTTATCAAACCTGCAGCTATGAAACTGAACCTTCCCAGTGAACATTAAATGCATCCAATATTTCATTTCTAATCGCTCAAACCATTTCTCCCCACCACTCAACCCATTCCCCCACTACCTTCCATACTTAAAGAAAATCATGAAGAATTCAAAGTCCATCGCATTGTTGATTCTTGTAGACGACAAGGCCGTCTCTTTTATCTAATAGACTGGAAAGGCTACCCACCTGAAGAGCAGTCGTGGGAATCAGCCACCCATGTCCACGTCCCCCAGTTGGTACATTCCTTTCATGCACGACATCCCTCCAAACCACAGCCAGTGAAAAGGCCTTTGGGGGGAGGTGCTGACACTCACACACTCATGCTTCTTGCTGCTCCCTCACAAAACAAATCAGCATGTATGAAAAAAGATTAAACATGTCATGAATGTGTTTACAGCAGAGCAATTCCCTGTAACTTGTGACGAAAATGATCTTTTGTCTGAAGAAGAAATTTTACATTGCATGTTTGTTTATATTGATAAAAGCAAGTGTTGTCCCATTTGTGAATGGTGTGCCAAGCGGTTTATGGAGACATCAAATTCGTTCATATGAATCATCAGAAGTGTTCGAAAAATCATCACCAGCATGTGTCTGATGACTCATCACCAGCCCAGCATCCATAACCCTCATGATTGATGGCTCGTCACCAGCATGTTTCTGATGACTCATCACCAGCATACTAGTCAATAAATAGAACAGCCATGGTGTTTCCTGAGCTTGGCTTCTAGTCTTCCTTTGCTTGCAGGTGTTACTGGTTCATCTAGAGTTCTGTGATTCTTTCATGAGTTGTCTTTTCAGTGCGAACCTTCATTGGAGCTTCCCTCTCTGGAGCGGATTACTTTTGCAGCGGCTGGAGAATTTACAAGCAGTATTCCATCTTCCTCAAATAATTGAAACATTCCAGGAGAAGTCGGTTCATGAGTAACTCCCCTCTCGTCTCCCTGTTTTCAGCCTTCTTGAGGTTAGTGACCTTTTGGTGCATTATGAAAGACATTCATCGATGCTGAGACACCCGTGATACAAGACTATTTTCCAAAGACAGCTTGAGAAGTATTTTTAAAAGCAGCGTTGAAGTTATGTGTTGTGAACTTCTGGAAGCATCATTCAATATCTATGTGAACGTAAACATTTATTCTGATTGTTTTGGAGCGAGTCTATTGTGTGAAAACTAATAACAAAAGACAAATTCATAAGTTTGATTTGATTATGATTTTGTTGGGAGTTACAAAAGTGTGCTTAATAGTTGATGATTGAGCGCTAATAATTATTGTGACTTTGCTGAAAGACTCGGTGATTGCCCAATCGAATGATAATAATTATTGTTATTTTGCTGAAAGACTCTGTGATATTTGTAGTTCTTTTGTTTTTGTGTTTCGTGAACTAGTGTTTTGTTTCTCTTCCCTTCCCAAATCCCTGTTCCCTATCCCTTTACCCCAGAGGCTATTCGCTCATTCCCTGTTCATTTCAGATATGAGAGAATAGTGTTTAAGGGTGAGGGTTTTATTCTCTTCACTCCCGCGGAACCTCAAATTCAGGTGAGTGGACATGGTCTTGTCAGGAAATGACACATAAAATATATTTTTAAGGCAATCTCCATGTTACTATGGGGGGAGAGTGGCCTTGCAATAGTGAAAACTAAACTTTGCAGTATTTCACTATTAGGACATATAAAACATACCAGTGTACATTTTAAATACACTGCACCCTGCCCAGGGGGATGGCTTGAGCCTACGTTAGGGGTGACGTACATGTAATAAAAGGGAAGGTTTGGGCCTGGCAAGTGGGTGCACTTGCCAGGTCGACATGGCAGTTTAAAATTGCACACACAGGCACTGCAATGGCAGGCTTGAGAAATGTTTGCAGGGTTACTCACATGGGTGGCATAATCAGTGCTGCAGACCCACTACTTGCTTTTGATTTACAGGCCTTGGTCACACCTTGTGCACTATTCCAGGGATGTATTAGTAAATCAAATATGCCAATTATGGAGAAACCAGTCACCAACGCAATTTAGACAGAGAGCACGTGCCCAGAGGCCTAAAGCCAACAAAAATAGGTCAGTAAAAATAGGAGGAAGAAGGAAAGAAATTTGGGGGTAACCCTGCAAAAAGGGCTAGATCCCACTATTATTCGAACAATTGTTCTAAAATACCTTTTTAATAATGATGATCATGTATAACTTGCTTTACAGAAATTGTTTGTAGTCACATCTGTTTTTTGCGCCATATCATCATATGCAGCAAATCATTCTTGCTTACATGATCCAGTGACTTCTTATACATAAGTCCTTTCAGGCTGGGGGACCCTTCCTCAGGGATCTCTACAACAAAATAGCTTACATTTGTATTTATGCAGCACCTAGAGGACTACTGCTCATACAATAATGATTCAATGATTGCTCTCATTAAAAATACCTTAAAATCTTCTGTGCTGCTGAAGCTTGTAGCTATATGTAACACCATAAATACCCAGGATAATTCTGAAAATAATTGCCATGATGATAGTACTCTCAATATGTCAGAGAGGTGTCCGTGGTGACTATCGATACTCATTAGCACATTGCCCAATGGTGATCTTATCCTTACTAAATGCATAATATTAAACCCCTTGTGCCTCACAAGTGCCATGCCCTCTGTTCTCCTTTATCTGTTTTGTGGTTTAATTGGTGCTTCAGTACTTTGGGCATATGAAAGCGATGGACCTTTGAATGGCATCATTTGTTCAAATGAGTGATGCAATGTGTTGGGCCATCAGCTGGCAGTGTGAATGGTTTATGTTGCATTAAAGTTGCATGAGCAGCCTGGTCCATAGTTCGTGCCTTGTTGTGGCTTTACAGCTCAAGAGCTGTGAGTCATAGCTTTAGTTTACTAAAATCTCAATTATTGATTAATGGGGATTCTATGTTTTTTTTCAATAAATCTTCCGTTAATAAAATTTACATTTTGAACCTTTTACTCACCCTTGTGCAAAATCCAAACAATATGTGTGTGTTCTTAAGTAGTAAATGGTTATGCAGTAGTATTTGTGTTTCTGACTTCTACTGTAAGGGTGTATATTGCCTCTAGGGAAAACCCTCTAAACCCAGATATTTTGAGGACATTGTGGATGGTGGATCTTTTGTGACTGCCCACAGATTCCAGAAGTTTCCCCCACATAAATGTGAGGAAAATGTATGTTTTAGTCAAGGTCTAGGGTTGCAAAGGCTTCTTGGTAAGAACACCTGGTGAGAGTCATGCAAGCCACCACACCCTGGATTTCCCTAAGTGTCTAATTCTAAAACATGTACAGGTATGCTAGGTTTTCATTGGGGCACACAGATCTAGGGCCCAAAATCAACAGCTATCCACACTGTAAAAATGGTCCGTTTTCTGTGTCTATGTTTTGTTTTGGGCTCTCTCCTGTCCTGTGCATTAGGCCTAACCATACAAGCGAGGTACCATTGTTATCAGAAGACACGGAGAACACATTATAGTATATAGAATATTTGTTATTATTCATTGTATTTCTCATCATTTGTGCCTTTCAAACCTAAGCCAGTATGTATGAAAAAAGACCGTTTGCAAAATGCTATCTGATTCATATGGTAGTACGGGTACCCACACATTCGGAGATGTACAAATAACCAGTGCTACTAAAATCTGTATCCAGTGTTTTTTTTCTGAAATGTATAGGTTTCCTTGATACCCATTTTCCACTCTTTATACTCTAGCATATAAATTGCTCTACACTCTGTACACAATGAAAAATAACTGCAAGATACAGCTCAGTTGTTGGCTCTGGTTACCTTAGGTTCTTGGAAAACATACAATCCCTATATATCCCCCGAAACCAGAAGGGTCTAGAGGACATAGAGCCTGATTTAAGAAAAGTGGCACCCATTAGGACCCCCTACCGTCACCAGGTGTGCACCGTATTTAATATATGGCACATCATGGCACAGGGTAGGGGCAATAGCGGTGACATTTTTTATGCTATTTTCGCACTGTGTAGGATTAGTGTCAAAATGTTGGCACTAATCCTGAACAGTTCATAGGGGCCCATTGAAAGCAATGGTGTGCCACCTTTTAAAGCGTGCTCTGTGGGGACATTAAAAGTAGCCGCAAAAAATGACACAGTGAAATCTCTTAGATTCCACTGCACCATTTTTACAGTCCCCTTAACAGAGGAATGCCCCCCTTGCATACATTATGACTGCAAAGGCATAATGTGGCGCAAGGGGTTACAAAGTGGTGTAATACATGCATTGTGCCACTTTGTAAATATGGCGCAGCGATTTTGGCCTCGTTGGGCCAAATTATCGTAAAAAAATTATGCTAATGAGGCACAAGGAGACACTAGGCCCTCTTAAATCGGGCCATAATGTAAATTGCTTTTGTAAACCAGCCATCGTGACAAAAAGGTACAGATGAAAACGTTGTTCCAAAGGGATGTTTTTTCTTACTCATTTTCAATTTTTTTTTTAAATTAAACAGTTAGTTTCCTTTTGAAAACTTGAAGTAATCTACACAAATGTTGCACTGATGAATTTAAAATTTTGTCTAGTATTCGAAAATCTATAACTTCCTGGGATGACCAATGAGTTTAACACTAGTTTCTGTTACAAAATGGAAGTAGGTTCCAAGCACATAAATTAGGAATCGTTTTTATTTAGCTCTGCACATTCCTGACAGCTGGGAAGATGGTGATTTTAGCGCAGCAAAACTTTAAAGGGTGTTTTTTTTTGGAAAAAATAGGCACTTTCTTGTAGAACATTTTTTTCTTATTTTTCCCCCCAAAAATGTAATTAATATTTTGGCTATTTTCTCAGGTCCCTCTAGTGGAATTCACAAACGCTGGGTACCTTTAGAATTCCCAGGATGTTGTAAAAAAAGGTTACTAATTTGGCATATGTACCTTAGGTGAAAAAGGTTATTGAGACTAAAGCGTAACCACCCCAAATAGGTATAGAGGGTTTAGTGTTCTAGGGGGGAAAGGCCTAGCAGTGAAAGGGTAAAAACGTAAATCTTAATCTTTATCATAGTGCTTTGCCTATATTAAGCATTAAATGTCATAGCCCTGTGGAGTAGTTCAACAGTGTTGTAGCTAAGTGAGCAGGTTAGCAAACCTACTAACAATATTTAAATTTTAAGTGGGCGAGCCGGAATAAAGCCCGTTAAACAAGAGTTGCAGTCCGGGATTGTTAGGTACTATCCTCCATGAATCGTCAACAGTCCCTTTTCCCTTGCAGCAATTTCTCCTACCTCCTTCATCTTCCTTAATCACCTCTAGATTCAATTTCACCTTTAACATTGTGTCCACTTCCAAGCCACCATAGTGCAACACAATCTACACATGCCACCATTAATACTTTGGAAAAACTCTTACACCGTGACATAGAAAATGTCTTCCCTCAACCTTGTAGTTATCTCAGGAGTTTCCTACAATTTGAATAATTGAAAAACATTGCACAGGTTTTGCTTTCATAGATTGGAAGGCAAATTTAACAATGAGACTATTGTATGGTTATACACACACAACTAAATAACTGTCAGCACTGCTATAAAAGAAAGACTGCAAGAGAATGTTGAAGGAATATAGAATTCATTTTTAAAAGGTTGATTGTTTTAGGCAGCTGAAGGCATAGTTAAACCTGAGAATAACATGCAAAATGTTCATTTTATTAACACAAAGTCCAAGATTGTATTTAATGTATAAAGCAAATAATCCATTCATTATACTGGGATGAAAAGTTTCATTACTAATTGATAATAGTGAAATGCAGAATCTATCCACCAGTTATTCTACTTTACTATACACAGTTTGATTTCCTCCAGACAAAGTGTGATTCTTTTTTCTTTTCATGAAGGCTATATCACTGTTGCATGGTGACTGTTCTGTCATGATCTGCAAAGCTAGAGCATGCTATCATTTAAGTCCTATTGATAGCCAGAAGTCAGCATCTACACACGGAGACTTTCACTGTAAACTAATTTATCAAAACTAAATACACTTGTAATATTGGGAAGTAAATAAAACAAAATAGTTATTTTTAATATCACATTATTTAAAAATGGTACCCTTTCTACATAGCTTTTAAGATTGGTTAATCCTTTATTTCTAAGTGCTTGAACATCAGCCCACTATTAAAGAATGTATTCATTGAGATCATAGAACCACTAAGTAGAAGTATTGTGTCGCTTAATCCTCAGTAGCTAATCAAAGTAGATTTATTTCAATAGACAGTGTGAGGATAGACAGTGCAATACGGAATAATTTACGTAGCTCAATGGATATGACAGCACTCTGGAAGGAAAGAGGAAAGCAGTTCACCGAGGAGACAACAAGAAGATAGGTACACTCCCATGAAGAGGTGACTATAAAAGCAAAAGTAGTTCCCTGCATGCAAGCAACTTTAGCTGGGGAACAATGCAAGTGAATCAATCACAATACTGTGAGAGAAAAATGCGCTTTTGTGGGATAAGCGCATGAATAGAGAGGAAAGCCACTGAAACAGGAGCGGGAAGTCAGATAGACAAAAAGGTGTCCAATCAAGAGCAAGGAGCTGACCCAAAGCTTACTTTATAAATACGAGAAATAATAGGTCTGGCCAATAGACAGCTAAAGCTCTTTGTGGCTGAGACTAAAGTTTTAAAATACAGGAAAAAGAAACAGACCAGTGTTGATCAATCAATCAGTAGATTTGTAGAACCCTATTTGTCACCTGGCAGGGTCCAGTTGATTAGCTGAATAGCTAGGCCTGCAGGGACTTCCATAACTCTAAAAGTTAGAGAGGTCCGTAGATAAAAGGGTAGCAAGTTCCATATCTTTGATGTTAGGTAGGAAAAGGAACAACCTCCTCATCTGTGGTTCAAGTAGGCATGTCGACTGTTGTTTAGGGCCTTGTATACATGGGTCAGGAGCTTGAACTGGCATCTCTTCTGTAAAGAGAGCCAGTGGAGTTCGCTGAGGTAGGAGGTGCATGGCAGCCTTACTTGAACACCTTTGTGATGGTAGGAATTCTCACAATATTTTTGTTTTGCAACCTCATCAGTATTCCAGTTTAGTTAGCTGTAAGCATCTTTGTTACATTCAAGAAATGCCCCCTCAAGTACACCCTAAATGCCAAAGCACAATTCGCTATGGCTTGATGAAATATGATCAAATCATCCCATTCTGATGGAACTCCATCGGCTCCTCATGCTTGCCCGTACCATTCTCAAAACCAGTTCATCATTTTCAAAGCCTTCAAGGCCAGCATCTTCTAATATTTTGCAGACAAGATCACTCATCTCTGTGGACACTTGACACAACTGCATCCTAAACCCTATCCAACTGGATGCTAAGAAGGATAAAAAAGAGAAAACAAGGCATCAGTAATTTCTAGCTTTGTGCTAAAGATCTGGAATAACTTCTCCATATCCATCAGGGCTGCTACAATGGTGTTCCAGTTTAGGAAAGTGTTGAAGATGTACCTCTTTAAAGAATGCTACATCATGCAGTAATAGTAACTTCTTATCCCAGTACCAAGCTGCGTCTCCTATTACTCATTGCTTGTTTGCTTGCCTTTCACTCTGTACAGTGCACCTTCAACAGTGGGGGAGAATAAGTTTTCATCAACTTAGTATGTATGAACTAGAAAATAAAGTCTTCAGGAAGTACAAATGTGACGGGCTATCAAGCCGATCCATTCATGGAGGCATTTAAAATTCCAATAAATGATAAGGATGTCGTAGGCATATAGTTTCATCTTGTTCACATCTTGTAGGGATATAGATGTATAAATCACAGTACCATAATTTTTCACTCTTGAACACATCTTCATTCCCTGTATTATTCTAGCTTCTTGCTCAGCTAAAACATCACGAGTCTCAAAATGATCACTATTCTTAATTAGAACATGCAAATTCCTTACTTTATTTTGGCAACTCTAGCCAATCATGTTCCAATAAGGCTCTCACAATAACTCACTCATTCTCAACATAATTGGCTTGTAACAAAACCTGTGGGCGCAGTTCCTCAAGATTGCTACTCTTCAGTGTATTAAATGAGTTGGGTTTTAACACTGGGAAGATTCATGGCAAAAACAATTATTATATTTAAAGGTACTCCATCAACTATAGTGTTTCTGTCTAGGAAATTCAACCCTCACTGATATGTTTCACCTTATTTTACTGAATAAAAATGTTTTCTTTTCCAGAAATGTATATAAGCCAATAAATAGAGAGTGAAGAAAACGTCTTATGCAAATCCAGCCGTAATAGAAATATGCTTTCAGGATTAATATATATATATGAACATTATAAGCACATATGTAGTCAAAGCATTTTTTCCATACAATTGCTTTTTCTATTGTCTTTTGTGAGGTCCCATCTCCAAATAGGTTACAAGCATTTTGTGAGATAAAAACGTTTTAGTAACATGTTTCTAACTTGGCCTGAAAAATCAAACTTCTTGTCTTTGGTTGTACCATGCCATTCCATAAATGCATCTTTCTGACCTGGCTTAATGAGATCTAATACCGTGTTAAGGGAAAGGATGAGGACCCATGCCATTTTGATTTTTAGAGGTGTTAAAAATGTTTGAAATACCTTTAGAAAATCAAATGTCTTTGGAAATAAACTCAGTTTATAGTCATGGAAATTAGAGAATCGATTATTGCTGTACTTTGTAGCAATACTGCCCAGTCACTAGCTAAGAGTATCAACTTATTCTTCAAGGAGAAGATCAATTAAATTTGATCTAACATTACCAATTCTTCACTGTCACCCACATCGTCATCTATACTCAGCCATCACACCACTAGCTGGACACCCTTTATTATAGACTCCCACACATACGTCTCCAATACTCTGAGCTTACTTAAAGCTTCCTTTTAAAAAGATGACATGCTTCCCTTATCATCATGTCTATGCAAGAAAAATCCATAACATCCCTTCTCCACACTATCAACACCTTGTTATCCCTGCACATCTCCCCAGACAGCCATAACAGCAGACAGATCTTAACCAGCTGAAAATGTCTACACTAGATGCAGCCAACATTGCCAACTTACATCCCACAATCCATCGCCCATTTTTCATTTTTTTGTGTGTCCTAAGTTGCCTTGTAAGCTTACAGGATGACCTCCAAGTTCCTTCTCACTGATATGCGAAGGTCCTGAGTAGATCAAGGATTGTCAGCTAGGGAAGGGGGATACTGAATTATGGGTGCCATCCATCCACCACCACAGGTTGATCCCATGTGACTAAAATCATTGTACCTTCACTAGACAATCTTATGTCAAACTAGCCTTACAACCTAGTTTGTTTTGTACCCTTCCTTCCCCTACAAATCGCCTTATCAGAGGGACCCACAGTTTCTCAGCCTTTTTGGTATGAGATCAGTTTAGGTCCATCTTGCAAATATAAATTACTGCATTTAACCATTCAGTCTTTGAGGGGGCCACTGGAGATAACCCTTGTTTGAATATTTTCCTTCTACCCAATAGCACCAGGCAAAACAGCAGTTTTCTACTGCAGCCCCTGGGGAAACCCACATTAGTTGACCACCCCAAAAAAAGTCAATTCCTGGCTTACCTCAACCTAGGAGTGGAAAACTGCATTCAATATCTTACCAAACTCTCCTCAAAACTCCTGGATATTAGAACAAAATACAAACATATGGTGTTCGTCAGCCTTCAACAGAGCACATTTTCTACCACACACGTTCTCAGCTCCCCTTAATTTTGCTTGTTTCTTTGGAAACCAAATGGCCCTATGGAGGAAAAAAAGGTGGTTTCTTCTTAAGCGCACAGGTTTTACCACCCCATACAAAAGACGCAGAGATACTTGCCATAAACGATTATCACCTACATTCAATATGGCATTCCCCCACAGGGTAGCAGGAAGGTCTGGATCTTTATCCAATATATCCAAGATTAGTTAACATCAGACCGCCACTTCCTTCTTCCCACACAACCCTTTGGCCAGCGTCTCCTCCAACCTATTTGTGTTGGAACCTTCCTCTCCCCGAGACCAAGCCCAACTTTCTAATTGATAAAATGTAAATTTAGAGAGCTTTCCCTGTGTCTTTACCTGGAATTCATCCCATGAGCAAAGTTTCCTTTTTTGGAATATCTGGCTCCACTCTGTAATACCTGCCTCTCACAAGGGTACAGCTAAACTGTCTTTAAGGCATTCTGGAGTGCCGGGAGAGTCTCAGACAGAAGCATAATTGCTGTAATACACAAAATTTGTTTCTCTACCTATCTGGGTGCCAGACGGGCGGCCGCCTGTAGGACTTTCAGCCTCAGCGTATCAAAGAAATTTGGGTCACCAAATTTATACATAAATTTCAATCCTCCCCTTTCCACCTCCTTCATCATAGTTTCTCTAAGTTGATCTCTACCAGACCCATTCCTATCAAACATAATTTTTTTAATTGAAAGGCCCAGGTGTATAACTGGAACTCTGGAAATTCAATACCCTCTTTATCATATTTCCTTTTCAGCTTCCTTCTTGCAATTCTAGCTCCTTGGGATGCCCAGATAAATTAATTTACTTTCCCTTGCAATTTTTGCAGCAAGGTCTTCTTGAAATGCAGCAGTAGCATATTAAATAAAAAGGTGAATTTCGGTAGGATGGACATTTTTATCAACTTTGCTCTTCCATACAGTGATAGAGGTAGATGGGACCAACTTAACAGCAATCTATTTGTCTCTTTCATGGCACTGCCGAAATTTATTTCAGCAGTTTTCTCCAGAGAGCCACCGATCTTGATACCCAAGTATTTTAATTTTTTTTTTTAATCAAACTGTATCCTTCCTCTATATTCCACCCTATAATCTCCATTTTGGACATATTTACCTCATACCCCAACACCTGCCGAAATGCTGTTATCACATGATCTAAGCTTGTTAAAGTCAGGGGTAAGTCGCTTGTGTAGCCCATCACGTCATCCGCCTACAATGAAGTTTTCTTTTCCCAGCATCTTAAATGAAGGGTTTAATAATCTGATCCTTTCTAATCTTTTCTACAAAGGACTTGATGTATAGTTTAAATGGTAAAGGGGAAATTGGACAACCCTGTTTGGTTCCTCTTGTGATCTTGAAAGTTTCTGTTAGGTTTCCATTTAACAAACTTTCGAGGTTGTCTTATAAATCTCCTGCAAAACCCTACAGAAGTTTTCACCCAAATGATAGTGTCCCATAAGGACATTTAGATATTGCCAGTTCACCCTGTCAAAGCCTTCAGTGGAGTCTAATGTAATTATGGTGAGAGGGACCTTATTTGCTACCGCCAGGTCTATGGACCCTATTAACTCATGGGAGAAGTTGTGTATGAATCTCCCCTTTAAGAAACCATTCTGGTCTTTTGATATCAGCTTCCAAACAACATTGTCCAACCTGTTTGCCAGGACATTTGCAAAAAGTTTATAGTCATTATTTAATAGCAAAATCAGCCTGTATGACTCACACAACAGTGGATCTTTTCCTGGTTTTAGAATGAGTATGATCACTGCTTCTTTCCAGGATTTCAGGAAAGGTGCCCGCCCTAAAATGTCTATCAAAAAGTGGTCAACACTGGGTTAATTACTTCCTTCAAGCTCTGATGAAGTTTATTTGGCAACCCATAGAGCCTGCCACACTTCCCCTTCTTGCTCTTGCTAATCATCTGCCGTACCTCCTCCAGTGCTATTGCCTCATCTAACTCTTCCTTCTCATCCTCTGCAAGTTTTGATTTTTGCAGCCCTTCCAGTTACTCTTTAACTTGAGTCTCTGTTGTTGTCAAATCTTCGGAATACAGTGTCCCCAAAAAATCTACAAAGGCCTGTTGTACCTCCATTGCATTGTCTCCTCCAATCTTCTACCAGTGGTGTTATATGATATCTCTCTCACCACATTTCTTACTATGTCTACCAAAATCTTCCAAGCCAAAAGCTTTCCTGGACTCGCACTGTATTTAAAATGCACTATTTTACTGCCTCCCCTTGGGCCCTAACCCTCACTTCCATGGCGGAGGCTCGGTTGGCCTTCCGTTCTAGGATCTCTTTCAGCAGGGTCTCATTCTCTTCTTCCTGATCGTACTGATCTAAAAGCTTTCTTTCAAAAAATGTGATCGCTTCCTCTAACTCCACAATTACCTTCCTATGTTCCCTGTTTTTCTGGGCTGAAAGACTGACCAGTAAACCCCTAATAAGGGCCTTACAGGAATCTCAGACAACATGTACCACAGTGGAGTTAATACTGGTCTCAAAGAACTCAATGGACCTTGCTCTTAAGATTTCTATTACTTCCTGTTTTTTCAGAAGTGAACAAGCTAAAGTACACCTCCTCACTCTGTTGGCAGAGTTACACTTAATCTCCAAAATCACTGCAACGTGGTCGGACAAATGAGCTGCCACATGTTGAACATTTTGTATATCTTCCTTGAAAGATCTATCTGTCAGGAAATAATCTATTCTCCACTGAAGTTTATATTTTTATTATAAAATGTCTATCCCCTCTCTACACCTCTCCTCTCCCACCAGATGTCGGACAAGGCCAGTTGTTTCATTAGGGATCTAGTATAGATCTGGCATTTTAAGCAAGCTTGTGATATTTTTTGCTTGATTTATCCAAAATATTATCTAGTACCACATCACCTGACATTATTACTGGGTGAGGAGTGTCTAACAATTCAAGACATATATTTTGCAAAGATTTGATGTCATCTACGTTTGGACAATAATATCCCACCAACATATATGTTTTGTCGAAACCTTACATTTTCCGTCTCTGACACCCAGATACCCTTTCTGGACCTTATGATCTGTATAGAGAATGGAAAACTGTACACGCATACTTACCATAAAACCACTGACCGCAACAGTCTTCTACTGTATGAGAGCCATCACCCTAAGGCACTAAGAGATAATTTACCCTATGGCCAGTTCCTTCGACTCCGACGTAATTGCAGCACCATGCATATGTTCAATTCCCAAGCCAATGACCTGTCCAATAAACTTGACAATCGCCACTATCCATACCCCGTGGTAAAGGCAGCATACAAGCGGGCCAAATCCTGTAGTAGAGACATCTTGCTATCCAATACTCTACACACTACAGACACTAAACTTACCTGTGTGTCCACTTTCACCCCTCTCTCCAACTCCATCAAAAAAGTAGAGAATAAGAGATGGTCTATCCTATGTAGTGGAGGAAAACAGATCCCAAAACCCCTTTTTGCCTTTAAACGGGCCACAAATATTAAAGACCTATTAGTCCACACTAGACCCCCGCCTGCCCCTGCACCACCCCGACAAAAATCATTCTGGGGTATTCCCCCTGTGACTGGTCACTTTCCATGTGGCAATTCTAATGCTTGCGCCCTCACTAAACAGTTAAAAACCATCAATTGTGCACTTATTGGCAACTGGCAACTGGTCAAACACACTAACTGCAATACCCGGAATTGTGTATACATGATCACGTGCCCATGTGATCTACAGTACATAGGAATGACCACAAGAGCAGTGAAACTCAGAATCAATGAACACTGCAGCAACATTAGATGTGGTCGTGCCACAACCAAATTGTCCCTTCATTTCCTAGAGATTGGACATGGCCCAGATGACATGTGGTGGGTTGTCCTCCAAACTAACTCACATAAGACTACTAGCTCCCTTTTTGAGTTTAAACTACGCACCCATATTACGGGATTAAATGATGATATCCCCTGGATGAGTCTAACTAGTTAACTTGACTCTTATCAGTAGCGGCCCCAAAGAATAATTTCTAGATGTCCTTCACATTTATGTTTCTCATATAATTACTGTTTTTACTTCTTTATTGTTTTACATTATTTTTTCACGTTGTTTGACCCCAAAATCTTATTGGAGTCTGTATTTAAACTCTGTTTTTTGCGACCCTGAGTCCAATAGCTCAGGCTAACATAGCCCTTCCACATTGTCATGACATTAATTGTCTTTTGAAGTCTCAACTCAATCCTATCCTCTGTAGAGGACTCGACGGAATTGAACCCCTTGTTTATTTTTATGCCCCTCCTGGGTTCCTTACTCCAGGATCCCTTCGTCTCTTTTTACGACCCTTGACTGACGTGTGAGTCCCGCGTAACCACGTGACCACACTATTACCGGAAATACTACCCTTCAGTATCCGGTATGAATTGGATATCTTCACAATTCCCCGGGTTCCGTTTACCATGCAGGATCCACGGACCCGGGTAGGTTCCCTGACGGTCACGGCAGCATTTCAAAGTAAGTGCCTCCTCCCGCTTTTCTGCTTTTGTGAGGGCTGCGTGTCCACTAATGTGGGACCCGGCCCGCCCCAATTTTCCGGCTCTATAACTTTCTTTTTGAAGTGACGGTGCCGATTTTCCGGTATAGCCGTCTTCAACTATACCCTGCCTTACCTTGAGTTTCTTACATATTTAGTGAGATATGAGTATGTAATTTTACCAACAGGCCACAGTTGACCATACCGTATTCATTTGATCCACAATCATTTTTACAGAAATATTGGACTTTCAACTCTATCATGTGTTTTGATCTATATATATATAACAATATCTAGGTATCGATTTATTTGTATAAATACATACTATTTATGTACACTGATAATATGAACTCTCCTTAGCAGTTGCTTTACACCTCCATGGTTTTTGAAAATCTGTCTTATGACCTTGACTCGCTTGTGACAACTATTTGTTGTTCTCTTTCACGTTAACTTCGTTGTACTTCTTCCTTTAGACTTAACTTGCGCCTGACCATTGGTCCACGTGGTCCTAGGGAGCGCACTCCCTTAATGGGGATGGTAAGCTATGGCTGTGTATAAGTGCACGCATTTTCCCACTAGTCAACACTTACACTGTGTAGCACGATTTCACGTTTTTTACCAGTTCTCAGTATGTGTTTTTTAAATTTGCTCTGTTAGATGATTAACCCATGTAATTTCATTCACAGGGCGACAGTTAGGAATTAATGGTTCCCTACTGAAGTAAGGGATTGGTTATTTTTCCCAGAACTCTCTGGTTAAGAGTAACCTATATACTTCGATTAAGGAGGCACACCTGGCCTTTATGATTAGGAGATACACGTAGTCATCTAGGTCCTGACGAAGCATCACTGGATCCGTATGGGCCACCAGGATGCAAAACATGTTGACCCATGAAAGGGTTGGTTTGGAAACTGGCCAACCTCCCTCCCATTTATTCCTTCTGATATAGAGTGATTGACCATTATCTCTGTTTCACTCTCTTGACTATATATTTTTTAATCTTGGTCCCTACCTTCCACCTGGTCTAATAAATTGTTTACCCATTGGAGGTTTTGAGAGCCAATTTTAACCATTTCCTGTTTTGATCTCCTTTTTTGCCTACTCATTCCTGGGGTCACGGCATCATTATTGTAAAAGATCTCCGGCAAAGAGCCCCCCCATTTGGGGTGGTGCCCGTCAGACATTGCAGTGCCGGTCTGACGAGGAGCTATACCGATGATGAAGCATGACATCCTCATGGATGTGTGAGGTTTTTTGCTCCTAAATTTTAGGACCCCCTCCATGTGTCCCTTTCTTTCTACTTGGAACAGTGTATTATATATTTTTCACTGTCAAATCTTTAACCTTCCCTATGACATATTTCCCCTTTTTGTCAACCTTGTAATCCAATATAGAGCCATTTGACTGATTCTTAATGAGAATAAGCAGTCCTTTCGAATGGACAGTACATATCTGCTTCACCCATCTTTGAGACCTAAAAATATCCACACATTCATTTCTTGTGAGGTGAGATTCTTGTAAACGCAACTATCTGGGCAGGAACATTCCGTAAATATTGAAAAAAACATTTCCCTCCTGAACTTACTTGAAGTCCATTAATGTTACAAGATAAGATTTGGAATTGTTTCTTATCATCCATCATTACTAATTCTAACACTGGTTCTGGGGTTATCCATTGCAACTTCCTGGAGATCTCAACATTTTATAGGACACATTTTATTTCTTTTTTTGCCCCCCTCAGTGCTCCCCACCCTGTTCTCCCCTCCCCAACAAGTGCCTTCCCTCCCCCTGAATAGCCGCTCCCAATTCCTGTTCAGCTATAGTAGCCATTTGGAGCACTGTCAGGACTATCAAGGTGCTGCATAGAAAAGCAAAGAAAAAGAAGGCAGAGGCAGCATTTTCTTGCTTATACCATTCCTGTGATTCCCTGTCTGGGTCAGTTTGACATTTGGGCTGGTTGCACCTCACACTAGACAGTGACACAAAGGGAGTTGGGTGTAGTCTGCATTTCCTGATGAGCCATCTGTGCTAGGAGGGAGGGGAGGAGTGGTCACTCACACCTGAAAGGTCTGTACCTGCCCTCTCACAATGCAGTCTCCAACCCCCCAGTGAGTGTCTCGGGCCTGGCCTGGGCAAGCAGGATTTCACATTTAAAAGATACTTTACTTTGGAGTAGGCCTACTTCAAAGGAGAAATTGGGTATAAGAAGGGCACCCAAAACCACAGACTTTAGAACACTTCTGGAAACAAGAGGAACCTCTGCCTGGAGAAGAACTGAAGAGTTGAGGAAGAAGAGCTGCCCTGCCTGTGACTGTGCTTTGTTGTGCTATCCTTTAGTTGTTGCTTCTGCCAGAGAAGAAATGACATGCCCCGACCCAATGAAAGGAGGAACGATGCACGGTCTCGCTTGTGAGTGAAATTGACGCATCGCAAGACATTTTTGACACACACTCGCCCATGAGGGGTTATTTTTGACCCACCCAAGGTACATTTTCATGCTAACAGTGTTAGCGTGTGTTCAAAACTACATAAAGACTCTTGTTGCTTTTTAATTGATAACTTGACTTGTGTATTGTGGATTTTTGTCATTTTAGTCTTGTTTTGTTTAGATAAATATTTCCTATTATTCTAAACCTGTGTTGTGTCATTTTGTAGTGTTTTCATTAAGTTACTGTGTGTGTTGGCACAAATACTTTACACCTAGCACTCCGAAGTTAAGCCTACTGCTCTGCCAAGCTGCCAAGGTGGTAAGCAGGGGTTAGCTGAGGGTGATTCTCTTTTACCCTGACTATAGTGAGGGTCCTTGCTTGAACAGGGGGTAACCTGACTGTCAATTAAAGACCCCATTTCTAATCCCATTTCTAACAACCACATTCAGTAAAACTTTCACAATCTTTTCTGGAACAAAACATTGACTCTCATCCTTAGATACTTTAAATGGTTTCTTAATTCTCACCCAATCACCTACTTTAATCTGAATATATTTCACTTTATTATGGGCATCATAATGTTCCTTGCTTTTTCTATGTTTCTTCACCAATTTTCTCCTTATTAAATCCAGTGACCATTTCTCAAATGTACTCTTGCACAACCAACCTGGTGTAAATTTGCATCTAGAAATCCTCCCTCTCATCATTATAAATGGAGACACACCTATCAACTCATTACTCTGTAAGCCCATATCGCTTTAGTTATTGCAATCCTCTAGTCACTTCCATTAGTATTTGCAACCTGAATGACTCCTTTGATCACACGATTGAACCTCTCCACTATGCCATTGCCACTAGGATTGTAAAGAGTGGTGGTCTTATGTTTTATGGCTAACTTTTCAAAATAGACTTTGGCCGCATTGGATACAAACTGCACTCCATTATCACTTAGAAGCACAGCTGGAATCTCCTCTAACCAAAATCGTCTGTCCATAAATTCGAACACAGTGGCCGTATCAGCCTTTTCCAAAACCTCCACTACTTGCCATTTTGTGAAAAGATCAATTAATAGAATCATATACTCTTGTGCTTCTCCAGCTGGCCCTAAGAGATCCACAGCCACACACTCCCAGGTTTGTTCAGGAATTAGTCCTTCACTCATGGGTGATTTTAAGGTACTCAAGGTTTTATCAGATGAGGTACAAATACTACATTTACAGATTTATTTTTCCACTGCTTTATCAACTCCAGGCCACCAAAATGAACCCTTTACCACTGCTTTAGTTCTTGCTATGCTGAAATGGCCTTCTTGGCAAAGTTCCAAAATAATGTATCTCACTTCAACTGGAGGGATAACTTTGCAACCTCTGAATATTATTTCTCTGTCCACAGATAACTCTGATCTAATTACCCAAAATGGTTTGCATTCCTCTGGTATGAGTTCTTTCTTAGGCCAGCCAATCAACATATCCCTCAATATCTTTTGCATAATGTCATTATCCTTCTGTATGACTTCCCAATCTTTCTGTTTAATAGCTGGTGACCCTGAATCATGAAGTAAAGCAACTTTAAGGTCATTCCACGGATCATCCTCACACACTCCTAAAGGACATGGCATTCTGGATAAATGATCTGCCACTAAATTATCCTTACCAGGCACGTATACAATGCTGTAAATGTAATCTTTCATTCACAGAGATAACCTGGCTATTCTAGCTGATACAGTGACACTTCCTTCTGTAGTTAACAATTTGATCAAGGGCTTGTGATCACAACAGATCACGATTGGTCGATCCTACCACAAAGGCACAAAAATGGTCAAATGCCCATGCACAAGCTAATGCCGCTTTTTCTATTGCAGTATAATTTTCCTCCGACGGAGATAAAGATCTAGATGCAAATAAAATATTTTTTTCTTTACCTCCCACATCCTTCTGTGTAAGAGCCACTCCTAAACCTTCATTGCTAGCATCGGTTGTAACATAACAATCCAAACTAGGGTCAAAACTTCGCAAACTGGGAACCTTTTCTAGGTAACTTTTAATGTAACAGAATTCTTCTTCACACAAAAAGGTCCCTCACGAAAAAATTTCTTCAGAAGTTGTCTAATATTGAATACCTTTCCTGCAAAATTTAGGATGAACTTAGCGCAATTCTCTGCCATTCCAAGGAAGGATCTAACTTTGTCCTTATTAGTTGGAGCAGAAGGTCCAATTATAGCATTAATCAAAGAGGATTTAGGTTTAAACCCTCCTCCTCTAATCACATGTCCTAGGTAGGTTACATTCCTCTCCGCAAACATACATTAACTCATTTCCACAGTCAACCCTTTGTTTTCTAAAATACTTAAGACTCTTTCCAACCTTTCGTCATGCTCTATTCTGTTCTCCCCAAATACCAAAATATCATCTTGAAAAAATAAGACTCCTCATTCTTTCCCAAATAGGTTGTTCATGAGTCTTTGAAAAACTGCTGTGGCTGAAGCCAGCCCAAACGGCATGCATTTAAATTGAAAACATCCAAATGGTGCGATGAACAGTTATCTTCCTGAATCTAGGTCTAAGTGATACTTAATGATATGCGCTGGAAAGATCAATTGTTGAAAACCATGTGGCCCCCTTTAGACTTGACACCATCTCTGTAATTTTTGGTAAGGGAAATGGATCCACAAGGATAGTATTGCTCACATACCTTAAATCCACACATAAACAGATTTTACCATTACACTGACGTGCAACAGCCATCAGAGAAATCCAATCAGAGCATTCCACCAGTTCAATGATATCTAATTCTTTAATTTGTTCTACTTCTTTTTGTACCTCCTCACGTAACATCATAGGTACCAAGCTCATTTTATGGACCTTAGAATTTGTATTGCTCTTGAGCATGATGCCATGCCTGAAACATTCAGTAAACCCAACTGTTTTCCAAACACTTTAAGAAACTTATTCGCCAATTCTGACTTTACTGAGTTTCCATCATCAACTACCAATACTTTCTCAGCATTATTCAGATCCAGAAGAATATGTAGCTTTCCCTGATCCTAAGACTGATGGTACATTTTTAGCCACATATAGTTTACCCCTTGAATGTCTGTCCTTGAAACAATAGGTTAATCATCTGTATCATAAAATGTCAATTTTTTCTCCTGTAAAACTCTCTGGTTTAATATCAGACTAAACCAGGTGCGCGCTCACATTTGCATAACTGTATTTCTCCAAACCTCCTCATTAACTATTGTAAAAGATGACACTGAATCTACAAAACGTTAAATTGAAACACCACCTATTCAGATAGTGCATTCTGGTTTTCCTTTTGTACTTTTTTCACCTATTTTTTGAATATATTTTTATTTTAATTTCATTACTTTGTCTCTATTTCTTGAAGATTCCTCTTCATCTTCAGTCTCACTCGAACTTTTCCCTTCATAAATACATTTCACTTTCTGTTTAATTTTTTTACACACCTTTCCATAATGCCCAACTGTGCCACACTTACTACACTTCTGTTCAAGAGCCGGGCATGTTTTGCAGTAAGCTAAATGTTCCTTACTGCCACAACAATAACATTTGCTGTCATCCTGTTTGCCGTTTTTGTCTTTATTATCAGTCTTCTTCTTATATTCAGTCTTGTGAGTTATTATTTTCCAAATACAGCTTTGTTCCATCTCTGATTGTTTGAGTTCTGTGCCACATCTTCCATAAATATCTGATTTGCGCACTATGGACAAAACTTCCTCTGATGGTGAATCTCCATTTACCCACAGCCTCTCTTGTACAGCTGAATTACTAGCATGCATGACCAACTGGTCTCTGGTTAAATTATTATACAGATTACCAACTTTGCAATTGACTGCTAATTTTTTTAACTCTGCAACATAATCATCAGCAGATTCACATTTACCTTGCTTTCAGTGGAAGAATTTGACTCTAGTGATTTCTATACACACCTTAGGTGCAAAATACTTATCCAAGTCCTGTAAAGCACGTATGAACACATCAGCATCTCCATTAGTTGCAATTTTTGCCATGCAACTATATGTTTGTAGGCCTACGAGACTTAAGGTATGTAAAAGAATCCTTTTTTTCTGTTCTGATGGCATTTCCTTTGTTTTGTCAATTGCTCCAATATAATTTTGGAAATATTCCTTCCATTCTTCCCATCGCATGGAATGTTCATTTCCTGGTACCCAGAATGCATGTGAATGGCTTATAGAGAAATTTTGTTGTGCCATTGTAAAGTTCCCAGCACTACTTCCCAAAACAATAACACTGTTTCTCCAGTTATGCAATATGTTTTTTTTTCAATTCAACACAGTTAATTGTGCTAGATTCTCACCTGTTTCCTGTTGTTATGAATTCTGTTCTATAAGTCCGATTAATTTTTGTAATAACTTTTTGCAATTCTACCTGTTTTACATGTTTCAAATTGTTTTCTGACTCCTTCATGCATGTCGATAAAAAATGGCTGCCAGGGTCACGTTACGTGACCTTACGCTTCCATGCGTTGTGATGATGCAGCATGTACCTTTCAGAGTGAATGGTCAGAAGACTTGTAACTGTGGCGGTCTGTTCACCAAATGCCTGTACTCGCCACCTTCACCAAGTAAGCTCCAACGGTTGCAATAGCTTCTATTTGAGCTATGCACCGGTATTTTGGGTTCCTTACAGCTTCTTGTTGCCCTGAGTAGTCTTCCGTCCTGTTCAATGTGTTTCCTGTATCGTCCATGCTGGAAAACATTGCTGCTTGAACATAATTATATCATTCCATGTTTTTTCCTCAGCTCGTTACCTTGTAAAAACTTTTTTTTAAATGTACTTTAGATACACACAGTTTGTTTCTCTGCTCGTCACCAACTTGTAGTATTGCTATATTCCAATAAGATCCATGAACTCAAGTAGTTAATTAACTATTCTTTAGTAAGTCTCCATTTACAGGAAACAGGTCTGCATAATATCACAGCATAACCACAATTCACCAACCCTTTCATGGAATCCCATCTATGTCATGCTCCTCCTATGTCATCCCTAAGCATTCTATAATTCTACTAGACAAACCATAACAAACAGTCTTTCCCATTCAAAAACCTAGCTTTAAAGCCTTGTTCAAGATTTACTCTTTAATGGAGTATTTAAGAAAATTCAATAGGTTCCTGTGAGGCCTACTCTTCTTGGCCACCCTCCAAAATGGATCACGATTTACCCTTTGAATATCATTAGCTAGAATCTCCTCTGGACCTTCCCATACACCACTGTTTGTGAGTAGCTTCACTACCAGTGTATTTATATCCTCTCCTCTTTTCCTTCTGGCAAGCTCGTCAGCCTGATGTTGTTCGTCCTTGCATTCATTTCCAGGGATTCAAGTTTATCGAGGCTCTCTTTATCTTTTGCCTTTAATCTGTCCACTTCTTGCCTGTCCCGGGATGCAGCTTCTTTAGTTATCTACTGAAACCTCCAAGGCTCAAGTTCTCTGAGTCAAAACATCCAACTTTTCTGCCAGCCATTCACATACTCCCTGTATCTTCTTTTGATTTACCTGGGAGATAAAGAAGCCACTTCTAAATTATTTTGCTAGGGACTTCAAGAGCTGCTCGATCCGGCTTGCCTGTGGGTCCTGAGGGGCACTGCTTTCCATGTTGGCAATATCTTGTAGAGATTCCTGGTCTCATTTTCGGCTTTTGTCTCCACCTGGGGTCTCCTGGGTGCTGACTGACTCACAGGCTAGCTGCATCTGTTTCTCCACCATGCCCACCATTCTCAAACCTTCAACACTGGCTGACTCCTCCACCTCGGTTTAATCCTGGAGGCATTAGAGCCTTTCCTTTTTCATGCTCTCCACCCTCACCTCCTTTTATTCCACTCAAACTCTTTAGTACGGGAAACCACCTTGCACTCAAATCTAAACCCTTCTCAGAGTGACCAAGGACTGAAGATATGCCAGTTGGGGTGCTTTACTGGCATCTGGGGGTTTCCCCTGTATCCTGAAGAAGGACCTAAGGGAGGGGGTGATCCTCAATTTATTGCTGTCAGATATGAGGGCTACCTTAATTGCTTTCCACACTGGTGGCTGATCAAAATGCCCTTATAATTTGGGGAAACCTTTACCTTCCTGGTACTGGGTCTTTTTCCTTCCCTCTGGGTTTTCCCTTGTAGTTCTTCCAGGTCTAGTTTATAGCTGCCCAGGGGAGATTGCTCACAATACTTATCAAGGGTCTCTCCTATCCTGGCTGATATTCTCAGTGAATATCTATGCGGCCTCTCACCTTTCACCTTTCTGAGCCCTGCCCCTCTCCTACCTTTGAAGTAGCAATTTTGCTTCTCCACTGCTGACGTTGAGTATTCCTAATTCCTTTCCTCACAAATCTGGAGGTCAGCTATCAATTGTCTCCACTCAAGGGCTGCCACCACTAGTGGCCTGCTGAAGGTTTCTGGGGCAGACTCACCGTTCCTTCCTCTGTTGCTGCTGCTCCCGTTCCTTCCTCTCAGCGCAACCCTGGAAGTGAGTCTATATACTGTCCTCACTTCCTTAGCTGCCCTGCTCCAGAGCTCTCTGTCCTCAGCCTCCAGTGCCTCTCACGCTCTCATTGCCACTTTCACAGCCTGGTGGACAACGGCAGTGCCCCCGGACCGGCTCTCATCATCACTCATCCGAGAAAGAAGAATTCTCCACCAGCGAGTCGAATGCTCTTCCTCTAGCTCTCAAGCTGTTTTTTTCTACAGCATTTCACACATTTCTTTCTGCCTCTCACTGCCACAGTAAACCACAACACAGACACCGTGACCCGGAACGTCCTGTGATCAGGCGCTAGCTGACCACCATGTTCCCCTGGAATGTACCCTATCACAATCTACTTCTGTGGTAAACCCATCTCTCATTTGTTGAAAAAATAATCAAGTAAGTAGTCACCATCCAGCTACAGTAGCACATCAGTAAGAATTACCTAATTTAAGGCAATCAATTGGCATTCTGAGTATGCTTAGATATTGTAAATGCAATGTTCCAACTAGGAGACAAGTTCCTGTTTCTCAACTACAAAAATAACCCTTGACTCCCAGTCCTGCTAACCCTCTCCACAACGTTCAAAACTGTTGACCTTCCAGCATTGATATACACCCTGAAATCCCACATGAGCTTCACTGGCACAGCCCTACAATGGTCCCCTCCTACATCACCAACTAATACAACTCTTTCAGATAGGAACTACAAAATATTGGACTTTGCTTTTCATCTTTGGTGTCCCCAAAGTCTTCATCCTGTTACCCATTGCTTTCAACCTTTGTATGGAAACCTTGGGAGCCACACTCGCATAAAACAATATCAAGACCCATCAGCTGATTCTATAACCTTTATTTCAAAATCTCCTTAACCAATGACATACAAACTCAAAGCCTGCCTTCCATGTGTCCAAACCTAGAAGTCGACAAACAACCTGATGATAAACCTTTGAAGACTGAATTTTATCTCCCTTCTAACAGGACCAAGCATTCTGTTATTCAGCCTTGACTGTGAAACTTAAACATAAATAGCTTCACACCCCAACTGGCATAACAGGCTAAATCTCTGTGATTCACCCTCATCTTAAGCTTCTCATGCAAAAAAACATTGTTAAGAAGACCAAACAACCTAGATCTTACTCTCTCTCCTGCAAAATGTGAAACCTTTTCTCCCCTGAGAATAAATTGACACAAAGTTCAAGCTCTAGTCCACTCTTATCTAAATATTTCTTAGCTAAACATAGGCAACACACTGCTCAGTGGCATCCCAGAGGCAACCCTCAGAAAGTCATACTTCATGAATTTATCAAAGGGACAAAGAAATCTGACCACATCACTTTCATGCTAAAAGATTCACATGGGCTCCCCCGGCAAGCCTGAATCATGTTCAGGATCGTCACATCTTGTACAAGGTCCTCTTTTGCAAAACCTGTCTACCAGCTAGTAAGTTAACAATATCTAGATTACAATGCCACATTGTTAGAAATGGGGTCTTTGGTTGACAGTCAGGTTAACCCCTGTCCAAGCAAGGGCCTTCACTTTAGTCAGGGTAAGTCACACACAATCCAAATTATCTTGTGCCCACCCTCTGGTAGCTTGGCACTGAGCAGTCAGGCTTAACTTAGAAGGCAATGTGTAAAGTATATCTGCAATAAGTCATACACTAACACCATATAGCACCACAAAAATACACCACACTGTTTAGAAAAATATATAATGTTTATCTGGATAAATGTAGGTCAAAACAATTAAAGATGCAATAAGTAAATGTTGAGATATCACTGAAAAGTGATATAAAGGCTTCAATACAACCCTGGCGGTCGGTGTTAAAGCGGCAGTAATACCGCCAACAGGCCAGCGGTAACAAAAATGGAATCGCGACCATGGCAGAAACCGCCAACACATACAGCCACTTTAACACTCTGACTGCCACGGTGGTAGCAACAAACAGTGATGCAACACTTTGGGGGTGGCAGTTCACAGTCCCTCAACCGGGTGTCTGAGCCACGAGATTTGCAGGGCCCAGGATACCTGATAGTCCATGGAGGCAGGGCTACAGTCCATCCGGCAGTGGCCACGGCTGCACAGTGGTGATAGTGCCGGTGCTGGTGGGGGTGCGGCCAGTGGTGAAGGAAGGGTCCAGCCCCTCTCCTGCAGCCTCAGACGGCTGCCCACTGGGGCTGCTGGCAGTGGTGCTACTGTCAGTGGCGCAGGCGGCAGTGCTTGCGGCGGTGCATGCGGCGGTACAGGTGACGATGCTGGCCGTGGTGCAGGTGCCGGTGCTGCCAGTGGTGGGGGGAGGCCCCAGCCCTTCTCCTGCAGCCTCGGACAGCTACCCACTGGGGCTGCTGCTAACAGTAGTGGTGCTTGCCGCGGTGCGGGTGGCGGTGCAGGTGGCGGTGAAGGTGGCAGTGCTTGCGGCGGTGCTAGGGGCTGGGCTGCTGGCGGGGCTGCCCGCGGTGCAGGTGGCGTGCTGGCATTTGTGCAGGTAGCCACCAGGCCTTCACCAGCAGGCTCGGGCGGCTGAAGTGCCTTGGCTGGTGTTTGGTGCCCCTTCCTGACCTTGGCAGATGGTGTTGTCACCTTGGGTCTGGCAGCTGAAGTCTTTGAGGTGGCCTTGCTGGGTGGTTGTGGCTCCTTCCCCTTGCTGGATGCTGTCCCCTTCTTCACCTAGCCAGGTAGTGGAATGGTTTTTGCCTTGGCAGAGGTTGATGACACACTGGCTGGTCTGACGGGTGCCCCTTTGAGCCTCTGACAACTGCAAGAAACACAGGGGACGTGGACTGGTGGATGAGGTGATGGGCTGGGTTTTTGGCCACCCTGGCCCGAGGGGAAGGATGGGGGGAGGGATAGGGAAGAGGTCAATGTTTGCCAGGAAAAGCTTCTTAGTTACATTGAGGTGGGAAGAGGGTGAAGGTTTGGGAGTGGAGGAAGAGGGATTGGTTGTAGGAGGTGTCTGTCAGCTGAGTTTGGGTGCAGGTGCATGGGCTGGGTGCTGTTGTGATGTGGATGGCTGTTGGGTGAGTGGGTGCTTGCGTTTCTGTACTTTGGGAGGAGGGTGTCACAGGCACAGTGGGAGAGGACACGGGGCACGTGTGCATGGGTGTGGGGGTAGTGACTGCCAGTGAGGGGTGTGTGGTGATAGGCGTGCTGGTGATGGAGGTAGTGGATGAGGATGTAGTGCATGCAGGTGTGAGTGGAGATACTACTGGGAGGGAGGTGGACGAGGAGGGGGATACAGTGGAGGCAGTGGATGTTGGTGTGTCTGCATGTGGATGATGCTTGTGTGAGTGCCTTTGGGATGAAGTGTGGTGATTGTGTTTGCCTGAGCCACTTCTGTGTGTTGATTTGGGTGAATGCTGGTCTGATGGTGTGCTTGGGATAGGCTGGGGTTGATGGGATTGGGACTGGGTAGAGGAAGTTGGAGGGGGGGAGGCTAAAGACAGGGACAATGGCTCCCATTAGTGCGGAGGCCAGAGCTTTAAATGCTCTCTGTTGGGCCGCCACGCCAGAGTGAATGCCCTCCAGGTATGCATTTGTTTGTTGAAAATGCCTCTCAACACCCTGGATGGCATTCAGAATGGTTGACTGCCCAACAGTGAGGGATCTCAGGAGGTCAATAGCCTCCTCACTGAGGGCAGCAGGGCTGACTGGGGCAGGCCTGAGGTGCCTGGGGTGAAGATGATGCCCACCCTTCTGGGTGTGGGGGCATGGGAAACGTGCTGAGGTGCTGCTGGGAGGGCGGTGCTGGTAGGGGAGTGGCAGCTGTACCTGTTGTTGGGGTGTGCACAGAGGTGTCCGCCAGGGAGCTTCCATCTGAGGAGGAGTCGCTGTTTGTGGTGTCCCTTCCTGTCCCCGTCGTGGTGCTCCCCTCGCCCTCCATCCCACTGGTGCCCTCACCGTCGGTGGATTCAGCCTCCAGGCCCATGTGGGCTGCAGCTCCCTCCGTTGCCGGTGCCTTTGCTCCTCCACCAGATGATGCTAATGCACACAAGGACAGGGTGACAAAACAAAAAGGGGGGGAGAGACAGAGGATACACTTGGTCAATGCTAGCAACAACACCACCGTTGGCGTACACAACTCACAGGGAACAGCCCTATGCACTAGGCCATGCACTACCAGTTACAATGCTACTCACCAGCCCATGGGGTACAATGCCTAACACCATCAGCTGCATACCCGAACCAAACAGGGCCCTGACCAGTGGTAGATGCCCACTAACACTATTGGGGTTGGAGTGCTTCAGAGCCTGACCAACAAGGGACCTACCCTGGCATGTTCGCCCTGGCCTAGGGTTACACATAGTCCACATCCCCACCCAGGTAAAACCATAACACGCGCAAAGTAATGAATCTGAATTTGTACTCACCGCCTTGTGGCTGCTGTGATGTCCTTAAGCGCCCATCCAACTCCAGATAGGCCACCGCTAGGATGCGGAACATCAGGGGGGTCAGGGTACGATGGGCACCCCTTCCTTGTTGGGAGGCCAGCCCCAGCTGGGCTTCCGCCGTCTTCCTTGCCCAGCGGCGCCGGTCCTCCCACAGTTTGCGGCAGTGGGTGCTCCACCTGTCAAAGACCCCCAGGGCCCGCACCTCCTTGGCGATGGCATGCCAAATACCCTTTTGCTGATGGGTGCTGACCTGAAGGAAAAAGACAGCAGAAAAGGGAAATAGTTACCCGTCCGGACCGTCACACTCATGCATACCTGAAACAAACAGGGCCCTGACCAGTAGTAGATGCCCACTAACACTATTGGGGTTGGAGTGCTTCAGAGCCTGACCAACAAGGGACCTACCCTGGCATGTTCGCCCTGGCCTAAGGGCACACATAGTCCACATCCCCACCCAGGTAAAACCTTAACGCGACAAAGTAATGAATCTGAATTTGTACTCACCGCTTTGTGGCTGCTGTGATGCCCTTAAGTGCTCATCCAACTCCAGATAGGCCACCGCCAGGATGCGGAACATCAGGGGGGTCAGGGTACAACGGGCACCCCTTCCTTGTTGGGAGGCCAGCCCCAGCTGGGCTTCCGCCGTCTTCCTTGCCCAGCGGCTCAGGTCCTCCCACCGTTTGTGGCAGTGGGTGCTCTGCCTGTCAAAGACACCCAGAGTCCGCACCTCCTTGGCGATGGCACGCCAAATACCCTTTTTCTGATGGGCGCTGACCTGCAGGAAGAAGACAGCAGAAAAGGGAAATAGTTACCCATCCGGGATGTCACACTCATGGCCCACCATATCCATCTCATCCCCTGACTCACATACATTGACCACCATACATGCAGCACTCTGGCCAGGACACCTCAACCCCCCCTAGATGTGGCTTACACACACAGCACTCCATACATTCATGGCCCACGCATCATGCCCACAGTGTACTCACCTGTTTGTCTGGAGGACCGTAGAGTAAAGTGTACTGGGATAGGACCCCATCCACCAGTCTCTCCAACTCCTCCTCTGTGAAGGCAGGGGCCCTTTCCCCAGACACATGAGCCATTGCCTCTTCCAGACACAGGTCACAGCAGCACTTGCAGTGTAGGTCCTCTCCTGTTGAAGGTCAGGTAGCAAATGAGTGAATAGATAGAAAATGGCAGTCACGTCTGCGGCGGTGTGTACCGTCACCACCGGCGTACATCGCTATTGGCTCCTGGAACCCATAGGGCCCAATGATAACCAATGCGATGTTGCGTGGCGGTTGTCGACCGCCTACCGCAATGGTGCACAACGCCAGAGGAATTACCTCATTTCCACTTGTCCCTCCTCACAGGTCAGGCAGTCGCCATTTCAGGGGGGCACAGGCCATGGCACCTAACTGCGTCACACCAGACATTGGCACAGCTAAAGACTCCCGGATTCACATACTGGTTCTGTAAATGAAGAAATACATCATTATTGCAATAGATATCTGATTAAGACCCTCTGCTCACCGTTTTCCTCCATAGGCTTCAACCGCTGAGGATGAACATGAGATGGAGACATCCTCCAGTGTACAGACCCCTGGTGGACCTTGCGACAATGGAGGACAGACACATTATACTAACATACATACTTGATCAGGCCACAATCCAAGAACTGTGTGCCCAATAGGAGCCAGACCTGATGTCAGCTATCCGTCAGCCCACAGGTATCCCACCTCTAGTGCAGGTCCTGTCAGTGCTCCATTTCCTGGCAAGTGGTTCCTTCCAAACAACAGTGGCCATGGCATCAGGGATGTCTCAGCCAATGTTCTCCAACGTGTTGTCCAGAGTGTTGTCTGCCCTGCTGAAACACATGTGCAGCTACATTGTATTCCCACAGGTGGAGGATTTAGCCACAGTGAAAGCTGACTTTTATGCCCTGGGACATATCCCCAACATCATTGGTGCCATTGATGGTACACATGTAGCATTTGTCCCCATCCAGAGAAATGAACAAGTGTTCAGGAATGGGAAAAGCTATCACTCTCTGAATGTGCAGATGGTGTGTTTGGTGGACCAGTACATCTCCCATGTGAATGCCAAGTATCCTGGCTCTGTGCAAGACAGCCTTTATCTTGAGGAATAGCAGCATCCCATATGTGATGGGCTAACTCTAGAGGCACCGGGTGTGGCTAATAGGTGAGCCCAAGGTCCCCACCCAGTATATGTTGGTGTCTGGGTATGGGGTTGTCCCTAAGGGTCGGTCTGTGTCTAACAGGTATCCCTCAATATTTGCAGGTGACTCTGGTTACCCCAACCTCTGATGGCTACTGACCTCAGTGAGGAATGCCAGGACAAGGGCAGATGAAGGTTACAATGAGGCACATGGGCATACAAGGAGGCTAATTGAGTGAACCTACGGCCTCCTGAAAGCCAGGTTACGGTGCCTCCATCTGACTTGTGGATCCATGTACTGTTCACCCAAGAAGGTGTGCCAGATCATCATTGCATGTTGCATGTTGCACAACCTGGCCTTGAGACGCCAGGTGCCTTTTCTGCAGGAGGATGACCCTGGAGATGGTCTTGTGGCAGCGGTGGAGCCTGTGGACAGTGAGGAAGAGGAGGCAGAGCATAATGATGTGGACAACAGAAGTACTATCATACAGCAGTACTTCCAGTGACACACAGGTAAGACACTGTAACTTCACTTATCATTTCAGTTTTCTGTAGGACATTGGACATGGCAGCATGATTTCCATATGTTTATGGCCACTTACTGCACCCTTTGGCATCTCTATTTTCAGATCTCTGTTCCCCACTCTGGCTCCTGGTGTGATTACTGCTGCCCACTACAGGTTATACCAATGTATATACAACTGTACATATGAATTGAAATGTTTTTGGATTGTTGTATTAATACATATTCCAATCAATTGACAGACTCCAGATTCGTATTTGTTCCAAGGGTGTTTAAGTGCTAATAAGTATAGGGGGTATTGCAATGGGCTGGGGTGATGGTGGAGAAATGTCCAGTTAGGGTCCAGTCTCTTGGTATCACAGGTGCATTATCCAAGGGGGCATAGGAAGGGGAGTAATCACAGTTTAAGGTGGACAGGGTGACAGAGTGGGACAGAAGGGTGACAATCAGGTGAGTCTTATTTCCTGGTGGGGGTCTTGGCAATGTTCTCTGGCTTCTGCCTGGATTACAGGGACCGTTTGTGGGGTGGTTCTCTTTCTGCAGGGGGTGGGGTCTGGTGGCCTGTTGTTCCAGTGGCGGGGCCTCCTGTCCACTAGCTCTGGTGGAGGTGGAGGGCTGGTCATCGCTGTGGCTAGGGTGAGGGGTCTGTTGTTGTGCCACTGCACCCCTCATGGTGTTGGCCAAGTCAGCCAGCACCCCTGCAATGGTGACCAGGATGGTGTGGATGTGTTTAAGGTCCTCCCTGATCCCCAGGTACTGTTCCTCCTGCAGCCGCTGGGTCTCCTGCAACTTGGCCAGTATCTGGCCCAAGGTAACCTGGGAATGTTGGTGTGCTCTCAGGATCCCTGCAAGTGCCTCCTGGAGAGTGGGTTCCCTGGGCCTGTCCTCCCCCTGTCGCACAGCAGCCCTCCCAACTTCCCTGTTGTCCTGTGCCTCTGTCCCCTGAACCGTGTTCCCACTGCCACTGACACCAGGTCCCTGATTGTCTTGAGTTTGTAGGGGTTCCTGGGATCTCTGTAGTTGTAGACACACTGCTGATTGACGTGTCCTGGGGACAGAGGGATGGGCCTGCTGAGTGGGTGCTGTGCTGGTGTTTCCTGAGGAGGGAGGCTCTGTGGTGGGTTGGGACTGTGCCTGGGTACCCGACTGTCCAGAGGTCCCTGATGGGCCAGGTTGGTCATCCAGATCCAGGCGTTCAGAGCTGCTGTCATCACTGTGAGCCTCTTCTGTGGGGGGACTGGATGTTGGTGGCACCTCCTCTCCGGTGATGTTGAGTGGGGGTCCAGTGGGGATGTAAATGTAGTGTTATTGTATCTGCGTGTGCCATTTTATGCATGGGTGTGTTTCCCTGTAGGGTTGTGATAGCCCTGTCAGCTTTGCCTTGTGTGCGTGCTGATTCTCTCTAATGGGCATGCTTTGGTGATGGGTGCTCATGCAGGTCTGTGATGGATGTCCATGCATGGGTGTTGCATGCAGGGCTTGGTATTGGGATGGGTGGGTGGGTTGTGATAGTCGGGTATTTGTGAGTTGGTGGAGTTATGGGGGGTGAGGGTAGGGATAGGAGTTTGTGATGACATGCAGGTAGGGGGGTGATAGTAGTAAAGATTTGACTTGCCAGAGTCCAGTCCTCCTGCTACTCCTGCAAGGCCCTCAGGATGCATTATTGCCAAGACTTGCTCCTCCCATGTTGTTAGTTGTTGGGGAGGAGGTGAGGGTCCACCGCCAGTCCTCTGTACTGCTACCTGGTGTCTTGCAACCACGGAACGCACCTTCTCCCCTAGGTTGTTCCACCTGTTCCTAATGTCATCACTTGTTCTTGGGTGCTGTCCCATGGTGTTGACCCTCTCGACGACTCTCCGCCATAGCTCCATCTTCATTGAAATAGATGTCTGCTGAACCTGTGATCCGAATAGCTGTGGCTCTACCCAGATGATGTTCTCTACCATGACCCTTAGCTCCTCCTCTGAAAACCTTGGGTGTCTTTGGTGTGGCATGGATGTGGTGTGAATGGTGTGTGTGGGGTGATATGTTGGGGTGTGTGGTGTGAGGTGCGTGGATGGTGTATTGGTGATGGTGTTTTGTGGCTCTGATTGAGTGGGTGCTCCTGGCTTGTCTCTCTCTGTTTGCTATCTTTTGTTTCATAGAAAGGGTTGTGGGTAATGTGGGTAGGTGTTTTATAGTGTTGTGGGTGTGTGGGTGTGGTGTGTGTATGTGTGTCAGGTGTTTGTGGTTTGAATTGTGCAATGTGGTGGAGTTTTGTTTGTGTATGTATTTTGAGCGTGGCAGTGTGTACTGCCAATGGTTTACTGCGGTTGAAAGACCGCCACAGTGATTCGTGGGTCCTGATACTGTGGGCGTATTTCTGTTGGCGTAATGGTGTGGATTTTGGTACCGCCAGTTTATCACTGACCTATGGTCTGGCGGACATGTGTGTGTGTCTGTATAGCAGCAGATTTCTCAGTGTGGGTCATAATACCCGTAGCAGTATACCACCGCGGTCACAGTATGTTGGCGGCCGTCAGCACGGCAGTAGGCGGCATTTACTGCCAAGGTTCTAATGAGGGCCAAAGTGGCTTAAGTCTTTTAAACTCAAAAAAAGTCTCCTTCAAGCACAAAGTACCTGGTACGCGTGAAAAATCCCTGCAAAGAACTGCAGAGGAGGAGATGCGTTGAAACAAAGGGGCGTGCGTCGATTTTTCTGGCCGCACACAGTGATGCGTCGTTTAGTTTTCACACTGGGGTGGCTGTGAGTCAATTTCTGGCACTCGGTCATGGATCCTCTTCGGGTTGTAGGGTTTGCAGACACCCCGGGAACGATGCATGTATTTCCTGTGCTGGCAGGACGAAGTCACAGGGGCTGCGTTGATCCGGTGGGTGTTGTGCCAAATTTTCTACTGCACGGCAAGCGCTGCGTCGATTCCTCTCTGGAAGTCGGGCTGCATTGTTCAGGCTTGGCTGTGCGTCGATCCAGTGGGCCATGCGTCTAATTTCCGGTCACTACACTGGTACTGTGTCGATCTTCTTATTGTGAAGTCAGGCTGCGTCGATCCGGTTCGGCGTGCGGTGAAATTTTCACCGCAGTGCGTCATTTCTGACAGGCTGTACGTCTAATTTTACCGCACAAGGAGTCCTTCTTGTAGAGATGAAGTCTTTTTGGTCCTGAGACTTCAGGGAACAGGAGGCAAGCTCTATCCAAGACCTTGGAGAGCACTTCTTCACCACAGCCAGAGAGCAGCAAGGGAGCAGGGCAACTGCAAGGCAGCAGTCCCTCACAGAAGGCAGAAAGGTGAGTCCTTTGGGCAGCCAGGCAGTTCTTCTTGGCAGGATGCAGGTTCTGGTTCAAGTTTCTTCTCCAGGAAGTGTCTGAGTTGGTAGGGGCAGAGGCCCTGTTTATATACCCAAATGTTCCTTTGAAGTGGGGGAGACTTCAAAGAGTGGCTTAGAAGTGCACCAGGTCCCCATGCAGTTCAATCCTGTCTGTCAGGGTCCCAGTAGGTGGTGTGGCAGTCCTTTGTGTGAAGGCAGGCCCTCCACCCTCCCAGCCCAAGAAGACCCATTCAAAATGCAGATGTATGCAAGTGAGGCTGAGTATCCTGTGTTTGGGGTGTGTCTAAGTGAATGTACAAGGAGCTGTCAACTAAACCCAGTCAGATGTGGATTGTAAGGCACAGAAAGATTTAAGTGCAGAGAAATGCTCACTTTCTAAAAGTGGCATTTCTAGAATAGTAACATTAAATCCAACTTCACCAGTCAGCAGGATTTTACATCACCATTCTGGCCATACTAAATATGACCTTCCTACTACTTTTAGATGAGCAACTACCACTCAAACAATGTATGAGGGCAGCCCCAATGTTAGCATATGAAGGGAGCAGGCCTCACAGCAGTGTAAAAACGAATTTAAGAGTTGCCTACACAGCACCCTGCACTACGTGTTACCTAGGGCATACCTTAGAGATGTCTTATATGTAGAAAAAGGGAAGTTTTAGTCTTAGCAAGTACTTTTAAATGGCAAGTGAATTAGCAGTGAAACTGCACACACAGGCCTTGTAATGGCAGGGCTGAGACCAGGTTAAGGGGCTACTTAAGCGGGTGGCACAATCAGTGCCCCAGGCCCACTAGTATCCTTTAATCTACAGGCCCTGGGCACATATAGTTACCATTCTTAAAGGGAGAGAGCATATGCACTTTAGCACTGGTTAGCAGTGGTAAAGTGTGCAGAGTCTTAAAACCAGCAAAAACAGTATCTAAAAAGTGGAGGGAGGCAGGCACAAAGTTAGGGGTGACCACCCTAAGGCTGTCAGGTCTAACACACATGACTAGATTAGACTATACAGTATACATTCCTAGGTTCTGGAACATTCCTTCCTACATCAGAACAGCACCAACCTCCTACAGTTCAGGAAGAAACTGAAAACTCTTCTCTTCAAGGAAGACTATCTCAGAAAATTTGTCTGCCAACGCCTTTCAACAGCTCTGCCTCCAACCTCTTTCCTTTCCTCCTATGAAACCCAACTGGGGCTTTTGCCCTCACCAGCACTCTGTTGATAGCCAGCAAGGTGTGTGCTTTAGAAATACCAAACCTTTCATAAATACGTGCATACTGTGAGAAGCATCAATTTGGAAGTGGTAATTTTCACCTTGTTCATTTAAAAAGATAAGCGGTGAAAAAAAGAAATTAATTATATACATTAAAACTGTGGGTTAACATGTCACCTGTACTTTTTTTCTAAGAATAAATATTTTCTACATTTTCTCTGCCTACAAGCTTCAGTTTTTCCCCAGATGTTACAGGGAGAACAAAGGTGATATTAGACTTGTGCACAACATGTTCTTGAATGCATTCTATATCAATCGCAATAGAATGTTCACTTTTGGTAGTAGTATTTTTGATCATGACATACCTAAAAATCAGTTTCTTACCGGAAAATGCATTTTACACCTTGGACATGTTCTCTGTCTTCAATTAAGGTTGAACATGAATCTTCTCCTACAAAGGTTGCTACACAAGGGTTCCCCCAACTATCAATAAACATTCAAAGGCAAGCATTGCTGTCTTTATCAGGGCACCCAAATGTCCTCTTGTCCAATTATGGCCAAGCCTAGCTTGAGGATCGTAGTTGCTACAATGATCAAGTGGCTTTTGTGAGAGTGTGAATTTTTTAATATGTTTCATTAATATTTTAATGTATTAACCTATAGTGAATTAACATGCAAAAACGGGTGCCTTTAGAAAATGGTTGCCATAATTCATTACTGTTCTTTAGCTAAGCAAAATTCGAACTAACGTTGTTGTCATTTTCCGTGATTCAATGCTTACGAAAAAGTGTGTGTCAAATAGCTTAAGAGTGTGTACACAGCTACCCCTAGTGGGTTTGCCGCACTATGTCTTACAAGGCCAAGTTTGATAAAAGTTCTTGCATATGTTGAATGTTCTATTATTTGAAATTGTCACTGATATGTGGTTTCTTCCTCAAGGATGGAAGTAGATGCTACATTGTGAGAAGTTTCTTCCTGAGAAGAGAAGTTTAGACGAGATAGAACAATGGGGCCACAGACAAGACGGAAGAGGAAAAGTTACTGTTATGAAAATGTCCTGGTTGACGTCGATGTTACAGCATTTTAGGTTATCAATTAGAGACACTATTGGTTGAATCATAAACCACCACTTGTATTGACCAACCATAAACTTTTTGAAGATTACTATACCAACCTGAGTAGGATTTTCTACGGTCAGACTCTATGACAGATTTTTGGGAGAGAAGAAGAGTCAGAGACTCCAAGACAGTTTCTACAGAGAGACTGTTCATATTAGCACTGTGGGTTTAGCTGTTGATAGGCCCAATCTTCTGAAGATATACCTGATGGTGTCCCTTTGCTGAAGTAGACTGCATGTTGTTTTTCTATGGGTATTGTGTGAAATTGTATTGTTATATGTGGCTCTTTTGCTTTGCAGGTACCAGCTGCAACATATAGTTTAAATGCTGCATATTAAAATGTATGTTTTATAATACCCTGAGATAGTATGTTTTTCTAAATTTGTGTTTCTAAATTCTTTTACATAAAGTACAACATGTTATTGCTAATTTGTGGTTTGTGAGGGAATTGAAATTCAAATGCTCAAAATTCATATTGACACTATTTGATTGTACTAATCTATACTTTACCCGTGTTACCAATTGTGGTGATATTGATTAGTGTTATGATACTGGAGATTATTTGCTTGATTGCTTTGATTAAACTCAGATATATAAGACATTCTAATTAGCCACTATAAATTCAATATGCTTATCATTTGTGTTTGAGAGTTACTTTCGTGACATTAGCATTGTTAATGTAGGGAAATAAATGTATAACACTTCTTAGTAAACTGGTGTGGTCATTGCCTAAGGTTCAGAATTCTAAATATGTTATTTACTGTTGATAATCACATTGCTCATTGATGACATCCTCTCAATCCTTTGTCGCGTTGATCCATTGACCTCTTGCGCAAAATCCACTATTCAGTTAAAAGTAATAGCTAGGATTTTGCGGCGCTGTACCACTTTCAATGTCCTAAAACAGTTGGTCGTAGCAAGTGATCCAACATCATATATCCATCAAGTCCCCATAACCCAAAAATGAAAAAATATACTTTGCATGCTCTTGGTGAGTCAAAGCTATAGCCTGTAAAACTGTATTGGACTAACCCCAACAATATCATTGGCACATTCTTCCACTGTGATACACAGTCACACACTGACAAAAGGTACAGTTGTGTCTATGTAGCTTGCTCCTGCAACTACTATGTCTATCTAGTAGAATTCACATAGGTGATGTCTCCTCATTGTCCTCGACAGTGCACCCCTTCAAAGTAAGGGAATGTCCTAGCCCCTAGATACACTAGTATATATCAAGAGATGTTTTCAGGGTTTGATGAACTCTGTCATTCCCGATGGTCACTCTTTAAACTCACCTGATTTAATTTCAGGCATAAAGCCTTTACCGTCCATGAAAAATACACTTCAAAGAATAGAATGTAATTTAGTGGGAGGATTGCGGGAGCATAATTCAGAAATATATAATTCATGTAGGTACTAGAAAAAATAATTTGAAACATTCACAAACCAGTGTTAGACCATCCCACGCTCTCCTTCCCACTACATGCAGCACAGATATTGTCAGCGCGTATCTCTCCTCATGCTACTCATTATGCCTCCGTGTGTATCTTGGTGTAGTGACCATGTGATGCGGAGGGCTAGAGTTGAGAAAGCAGTCGAAGGGAGTGGTTCAGTATATTTTAAATCACTGTTCTTAGACAGTAGCATCTGTCAAGAAGCACATCAAGGCTTCTCTCAATCAGCCACAAATTATATTTTTATAGATGAAAGAAAACACACGAACGTGGTTCTTTTTCCATAAACAAGCAAGCTCCCCAAATGCAAATAGGGCACGCTTTAAAATAACTGTTCTGAGTAACAAAATATATTACAGTGTAGACATTGAACTTTGAAGCGCACACGCAGCATATAACTGGCATCTGACACACTTTGTAGTATGTCTTATATAATAACTTTTTGTTGTAGATATGATCGCATTGTGAAGACGCAAATAGCATACTTTGAAGCCTATTCAAGTTTAATATGCCATTAAAATGGTTGTGATGGTGTGAATTGAAAAAGGCCTTTGCTCTTATCCTTTCAATGATCATATTGTTCTTCAGTGTTTTACTATCATTCAGAACTTTAACAGTCATTTCATAGAAGGTTTCATGCAAATCCAGTTCCCATTGTCTGCCAGGCAATCCAGGGGTTAATTAAAGGTTAGCATGGACATGGTGCAAGGGCGTGTTATGTTCTGATAGGAACCCCGCTATGCTTGTCAGCAACCAGAGGTTGGTTTGGTGGAGAATGCTCACTAGCAGATGCTGTTTTTTTATTATGACTTTGCTCTAAAAGTACTCTTCAGGTCTAGTACAATCCTGCATCCCTCGAACAATGAAAGCCACTATTCACCAGACTGTAACATTTTGGCAGATACTTAAAAAATTCCACAGTGTCAAATAGATTTCTTGCATAATGCCTTGAAAAAAATAACTGTTGAAGCAGAGCCAGAAAACACGGTTGGTCCTTTATCTTATAACAGATGTTTGCAGGAAATATATAGCATGGTGAATAGTTATAACCATGTGCCCTATAAATATTAAAGGTTCTAAGTTTTACCAAGCAATTTTTTTTTCCAAAACTCTGTAGCGTGAAATTGCTCCTGATTTATATTACCTTCTCACTCTCTAAAAACACCATCCCAGAATATGGAGACTGTGGCTAGGAAAATGATGCTTTGGTCATCTGCTAGGTATTTGGCAGCGATTTACTTTCACCTTCTTTTTCCCTGCTGGGGAGTCTTTTTTATTTAATGGTAACAATATTTTTTAGCTTTCTTCTATTTGTTACACCTTTTTGTTTGCTTGAAGGTAACTCATTCCGTTTTAGAGTCACTTGTTTTTGCTGCTTTAATTTTCTTCAGACTTCTGAGCAGGATCACTGGGATGTGTCTATGTGGCATTTGGTGGTAAATGATTCTTCATTTGGGCATCTTTTTTCATACTTATACGTTTTTCCCCTCTCATCAGGCATTTTGTGTCTGATAATTCTCTTATTGGCAGTTGGGAGAAAGCCAGTGCTTCGGTTGATTAAAGTGCCATGATTAATTCCTTAACTGTTGGGTCCCTAGGTTTGTCTGTTTTGGGGAGTGGTGTCTATGATTTTCAAGCTTCATTTTGTTTTTAGTAAGAGGCAGAGATGCAGTTTTCTGGCCTTTCATTACTATAGTCTGGCTTTAGAAAAAGCTTTGCATTGAGTATTTGTTTGTGTTCTGTGATTTGTAGGTCATTATTTACTGAATTGTGTCACCATAGATTTAAAAGCTTATATTTTTAGTTGCAGTTGGAATTAGCTCACACAGCAGCAACTATTAGTTCCGTAGTTTTCAAAACAGGTTTTTTAAGATAATATTTCAATCAATTTATTTACTTTTACATAGGTCTAGGAAATGTCGTGTTTTTTTAAAAATTTTGATGTTCAAGAGGTACATATGATATCAATTCCTTGAGAGACATTAACATTTCTTTCGTGCAGATAGGTAACCTTGATTATTAAAAGGGGCATGCTGGAATGCAGCTTCCTTAGAGAAAATATGCGTTTGTCCACCTCAGCTAAACATTTGGGCAGTTTTTAAGTAGTACATGTGAGATCGTGAATCTTGTAGGGGTATTCTGCGCAAAGAAGTATAAAGATGAATGAAGTTGGTTGTTTTTTATTAGGATCCTCGTTGTCAGAGGTGTCCGAAAATGTGGTGTTAGACCTGACAGCTTTAGGGTGGTCACACCTAACTTTTTGCCTGCCTCCCTCCACTTTTTGATGCTGTTTTGCTGGTTTTAGGACTTTGCACACTTTACCACTGCTAACCAGTGCTAAAGTGATTATGTTCTCTCCCTTAAAACATGGTGGCATTGGCTCATACCCAATTGGCTTATTTAATTTACTTACAAGTCCCTAGTAAAGTGCACTAAATGTGCCCAGGGCCTGTAGATTGACTGCTACTAGTGGGCCTGCAGCACTGATTGTGCCACCCACATAAGTAGCCCTTAAACCATGTCGCAGGCCTGCCATTGCAAGGCCTGTGTGTGCAGTTTCACTGCCAATTCGACTTGACATTGAAAAGTACTTGCCAAGCCTTAAACTCACCTTTTTCTACATATAAGACATCCCTAAGGTAGGCCCTAGATAACCCATAGGGCAGGGTGCTATGTTGATAACAGGCAGGACATATACCTGTTTAGTTAATATGTCCTGGTAGTGTAAAACTCCTAAATTCGTTACATTTGTTTTTCACTGCTGTGAGGCCGGCTCCTTTCATAGGCTAACATTAGGGTTACCCTCACATACTGTTTGTGTGGTACAGTATGATCTGAAAAGAGTAACCGGGTCATATTTAGTATGGCAAGAATGGCAATGCAAAATCCTGCTGACTGGTGAAGTTGGATTTAATATCACTATTTTAGAAATGCCACTTTTAGAAAGTGAGCATTTCTCTGCACTTAAATCCTTCTGTGCCTTATAATCCATGTCTGGATGGGTTAGTTGACAGCTCCTTTGTGCATATCACTCAGACAAACCCAAACACAGAATGCACAGCCACACCTGCCCACATCTGCATACTCAATGGGTCTTCCTGGGCTGGAAGGGTGGAGGGCCTGACACTTACATGTCAATGGACAGTGGCCTGCTTTCACACAATGGACAGCCAAACCCCCTACCAGGACCCTGGCAGACAGGATGGAACTGAAAGGGGACCTTGTGCACTTCTAAGCCACTCTTTGAAGTCTCCCCCACTTCAAAGGAACATTTGGGTTTATAAACTGGGTGCCTGACCCTACCAACTCAGACACTTCTTGACAAGATCCCAACTGTGAAAGGAATTCTGAACCAGATCCTGCAACCTGCTAAGAGAAAACTGCCTGGCTGCCCAAAGGACTCACCTGACTGCTTTGCCGTAAAGGACTGCTGCCTTGGTGTTGCCCTGCTGCCTTGCTGCCCTCTGGCTCTGCTGGGAAGTGCTCTCCAAGGGCTTTAATTGAGTTTGCCTCCTGTTTCCTGAAGTCTTAGGGCCAAAAATACATCATCTCTACAAAGAACTCCTTGTGCGGCGAAAACCGACACACAGCCTGCCAGAATCGACACACAGCCTTCCCTGCGGTGAGAAAATCACTACATCGCCAAACCGGAATGACACAGTCCGGCTCCCCGAGTGGAGATCAATGCAGGGCCAACGTTGCGAATGGAACTTCGACGCACGTCCCACCTGATTGATGCATTACTGAGTTGGAACAATGCAGCCTGACTTCCTGCGAGAGGAATCGACGCAGTGCCTGATGTTCTACAGAAATTTCCCTGCATCACCCACCGGATTGACGCAGCTCCTGTGATTTCATCCTGCACGCCCAGGATTTCTCTGCATTGTCCCCAGGGCATCCAAATACCCCACAACCCGAAGAGGATCGAAGTCTGTGCCCCCGAAATCAACGCAAATCCCTTGCTAAGTGGAAAAGCATAGACGCATTGTCTGTGTGCGCCCGGAGAAACCAACACACACCTTCCTGTTTTCCACGCATCTCGTCCTCTGCGGGCCCATGTGGATAATTTAGATGCAAACCAGGTACTTTGCGCTCACAAGAGACCATTGATGTTTTTAAGAGCTAAAAGACTCTATTTGTCATTACAAAAGTGATATCTCAACTTGTATTTATCAAATCTTTATTGTTTTAACTTTAATCTACTTAGATAAATATTCTCTATTTTTCTAAACTTGTGTGGTGTATTTTTGTGGTGTTTGCACTGTGTTTTTGCATGATTTATTACACAAATACTTTACACATTGCCTTCTAAGTTAAGCCTGACTGCTCAGTGCCAAGCTACCAGAGGGTGGGCACAGGATAATTTGGATTGTGTGTGACTTACTCTGACTAGAGTGAAGGTCCTTGCTTGGATAGGGGGGTAACCTGACTGCCAACCAAAGACACAATTTCTAACATTGGTGATCAACAATGAGGATAGTACTTGCATTTGTGCAGTGACATACAATAGCTACGTGGTGACTACCTACCCACAGTTTAAGGTCAACTTTATTTTTTTATCTTTTTCTGCAAAGTTGTTTTCTGCCTGACATATTAACTTAATCCTCATTCAACATGCCTCTGCTTGGGTCTCAAGCAGGAGCTGAAGAGTTTGACCTAGCCAAACTGGAGACATACACTGTTAACCAGCTGAAGGGGTTCTCCAAGGGGATGGGAGTACCTACCTGGGGTGCCTCCAGAAAGGATGAATACCACAAGGTGCTGAGGGCCTGGGCAGAAGCCCATTCATGAGAGAATGTTGAGGAGGAGGAGCCAGAGGATGGCCCTTCAGAGGATTTTTTGCCAACAGTAGGGGATGTTACCCCTGAAATTGTGCCCCCTGCTAAACCAGGGAGCAGTGTCTCTAGCCATGGCCTGACCGCAGAGGAAAGGAGGGAGAAGAGAGAATTTCAACTGCAGTTGGCAAGATTAAAATTGGAGGAGAAAAAAGCAGAGAGAGAAGCTGAGAGAGCTTGGCTGAAAATAAACTTTTGTTGGCTCATAAACGGAGTCTCAAAGAGCTAGATATCAAGACGAGGCAGTCTGAGTCCAGCAGTGATGGTGGCAGCATACATGCAGGACCTGCTGGGGAAAAGAAGGTTTGTATACCAAAAATGTGGTGCCAAGTTATGTGGTGGGAGATGACATTGATAAGTGGTTGGCTGCTTATGAAGTTGCACTAAGGGCTCATAGGGTTTCTGAAGAGCAAAGGGGGGGGGGGCAGCCTTGTGGTGGTATGTACCAGTAGTGGGGAGGGACACACTCGTTGCATTGGATCCAAGGGATCAAAACACATATGCACCGATGAAAACCACTTTCCTTAACAAGTTTGGGCTGACACCTGAGAAATACCGTCAAAGGTTCAGGGACAGTACCAATATCTTCATACAGAACTGGGTAGACTTTTTTGATTTCTCCAGTAAGGCACTGAATGGATGGTTGCAGGGCAGTAATGTAGATGACTATTTGGGGCTATGTAATCTGATCCTGAAAGAGCATATGTTCAGTGTTTGCTTTACAAAGTTATGCCAGCATCTAGTTGAAGGTAAGCTGACTGATCCTAGAAAGCTTGCTGAGGAGGCGGACTTCTGGGTTAGCACCAGAGTGTCCAAGAAGGTACCTGGGGAGGACACCCACAAAGGTGATCAGGGTTCCCACCAGAAGAAAGAGCGGGGAGAAAAACTTAAAAATAAGGAGTTCTCAAAAGGCACCCAAAACAATTCTTGGAGCGGCGGTGGTAACCAGTCCCCACCTGAATCTGACAAGAAGCCAGGGTACTTTGACAAGAAGAAAGGGAACTTTATTCCCAAATGCTTAGAGTGCTTTAAGTATGGACTCTCTAAGGGTGACTGTCACGGGGTCCTTTCGTCAGGATCTGCACGTCGCTGAACAAAAGGCCCACCTCCCGGCGTCACCAACTCAGAAAGCTATTATAGCATAGAGTTATGGTGAAGCCAGTCGGGGGGAAGGGAATTAGGGAAGGGAACAGCAGGGAGAGAGATCTGAAAAGGAAAGGTTAGAACAATATGTATTTACTCATTCATAGAAACGTAAATCATTTATGGACTCCTGACTAAATGTGTCTCAGAGATATCAGGTGGAGACCGCTTCTAAAAGGAGGGCGAAGCCCCTTGTAAAACACAACCTCAGATTCAAGAGATGGCAAGAACATTGAACTATGATTATACACAGAATATCAATCCTGTAACATTTATATTCCCAACATAAACCTTTGATCAAGACTTAGAAAATCTCAAAGACTTAAATATGCTTTTCATATGCTAAGTTATTCAAAGAACAATGAAAACTTTGATTTGTTTATCTCCAAAAAATACTTTCACATTCATATTAATAATGTCAAAAAGGTTTCACTCATTAAACCTAAAGCGCCTTACTTAATAACACCAGGAAGCGCTTATAGTCAAGTAGTATAAAATCACTTAGATTATTATGCCAAGAACCTTTTCCTCCTGTGAATTGAAGCGTTTTATATCTGAGAACGAAAGTGCCTGAATCATCATGCCAAGAGCGCTTTACATCTAGAATTCTGATGGTATAGCCCCCTAGCCTGTGCCATGGTGCACAATATTTTAAATACGGTGCACACATGGTGGTGGTAGGGGGGCACTAAGGGGCACTGGGTGCAGCGCACTTTTCTTAAATCTGCTCCAAAATGTTTGACGCTATTGTAGCAAATCGCCACAATAGCGTCAGGACAATAACTTCAAAATGTCTAGCTACCGCCATGGTGTGCTGTGTGTTAAATATGGTGCATACATGATGTCATTATGTGCTGGTAGGGGGGCACTGAAAAAGTGGCGTATCAGAGCTCTGATGCATCACTTTTTCATAAATCTGGGCCATAGTTTTAAAAAAGTGACAAGACAAACAAAAAACAATTAAAACCGTTAAACCCAAAACATCCGTTACCTTAATTTTCATTTACATCTTGCACCTTCTGTGATAATGATATAAAATGTAGACAGCAAAGGATTTCGCCAAATGGAAGACTTGTACGCCATGCACATATGGACCATGCAGTACAATTATTCAGCTTTCTCCATGACCTACTTATCCCGAACTTTAGATACATTGTGACCTTTTGCAGCAAAATATGTTCTCTCCTGAGAAAAACACGCGTGTCTTATTGCTACCGGCTGTTAGAATACCTCATTGCAAAGCCGATCGCAAAGATTCACAGCCTAACTCGAGCGCCTTCAGTATTGTCTCACAAATGAACTGAGAATCACACATACAAACAGACTATTCACCTAAATTGCATCTCGGTCTCTCCAGTAAATAAAACCGAACACCCCTTAGTTTAAAGCCCTCCGTCCTTGTCCATTTCTAACACCCAGGAGTATTGTGCATGGTTGAACTCGACTCCATGTCAATCGAAGCAAGCTGTACTCTGCCGTGTGTCCGCAAGCTATTGTCTGTCCTGTTTTGCGGGTGCTGTTCAGCTGTTGCAAGGGATCCTGGCCATGATGGAGGGCCTTGTTTTCACAATACATTGCAGTATAATTTATGAAAATACACTGGCACCATAATTGTCTTTTCTGCTGACATTTTCAGAGCAACTCAGTGGTTTGTTGGGTCTCTGGGGAGCCAGCGCACAAAATTGATAATTATATTAAATATACATAGACAATAAAGCGTGTGTTTACATAACCATGCCCATAAATATCTGATTGAACAGTCATTGTTCTCAATCCCCTTTTAAGCATCTCTCTGAGGGATCCCCTTCTAACGACATGATGGTTTAAAAGATGTTGCTCGGTCTTGTTCCATATTTAATTAACTTTCCTTTTCAAAAGTTGCGATGGCTGAGACAATAACAAATGGCTCTGAAGAGAAAGAGGCCTTTGAAACATGAGTGAAACCTTGTCATGCTTTGTGCTCGACGCGCGGGAGTAGATAGGCACGCGCGTCTGGTGGTCGGGGACTGCTACGCTCCCCTGGGAGTCCATTACCAGGAAGTTCACAGCTCACCGATAATAATAGAAGTCAAAATGAGACGCTAGAATTAGAAAACAAAAACATTTAATGAGCAGAATGTGTAAAATGCTTAATTTAGCCGGCTTTCGTGTCTCTGCAGAGTCAGTGGAGCAAACATTGTGAAGCGAATGGTACATTTACCACTAAAAGGTAAAGACCTTTTGAACATTAATTGAGCACTGGGGTATGAATGAATACATTAGACGGAAATTAAGGTTACAACAGTGAATGCATGAGCAGGATAACCCAGACTAACTCTACATTCTGAATTCCAGATGTGTGCCTGTTGTTTGATGTTGTATTACATCCTCTTTTCAGTTGCAGCCTTTGCTAACACCTTTAGACACATTTGTAAGTGGAAACTGTGGTTATCACCATTTTAGCAATTGCTCGTAATTTCTTTACTTTTCTGTAACCTCCTTGTTTAACATTTGAATAATGCAAGATGTATCCTTGAGGAACATGAAAAACCAATCTTTTCAGAAGAAGGTGGCGTTCTGAGAAGTCCTTTCATTGGCATACTATCATTACAAGCAGTCTAGAAAACGGGCTGATATTTCACCTTTATGTTATATTATGTTACGTTATGTTACGTCATGCTATGCTGTGTGTATTTGTAAAGTGCACTATCACCCGGTAGGGTATTCTGGTGCTGAAAGCAGCTGACCTTGCCATTGGGCTGGTAAGTGGAAGTCAATTTGAAGGACCACATCTTCAAATTTTTGTGCAAATCATGGATAGAAGATGCAGCTGTAATGTATAATGGCAGGTCATTCCATGTTTTAGGAGCGCTGTTGAAGAAGACCTGGCAGCTGCCTCTTGATCTGCATATGCATGGATTGGGTGTGAGTAGGAGTTCGGCACAGTGAAGGCCCCTATTGGGTTGGTGGAATGAGATTCAGTGGTTGAGGTGAACTGGGACAATCTTGTGCTGGGCTTTAAAGTTGTGTGTGAGGAGCTTGAACTGGGCATGTTTGAGTATGCTAAGCCAGTGGAGCTCGCTTGGATGCAGTGTTATGTGTGTGGTATAGAAGTTTCAGTGTGATCCTGGCTGCCAAATTCTAAATGATATGGAGTTGCCTGGTGAGTTGTTTGCTGATACAGGCTTAAAAGGTGTCCCCATAGTCCAGCTTGCATATGAAGAGTGCCTGGAAGATGGATTTGCATTTTCTGGTAGGGAGCCATTTAAAGGTTTTCCTTAGTATCTTAATGACGTTGAAGTAGGAGACCAAGACGGCATTTACTTAGGCAGTCATTTTGTGTTAGCTGTTGATGATAATCTTGATGTTCTTGGCATGGGGTAGTGGGGTTGGAGTGGGAGTGGGCATGATTTCATCCTGCCTCCCGGTGAAGCCCCACAGTGGTAAGTTCTTCAAGAAAATCATGGCTTCGGTCTTGCCAGTGTTTAGTTTGAGCCAGCTGGCCTTCATCCAGTCTGCAACATAGGTCATACAGGTGGTAAACTTGGTCGGGAGTGTTGCAAGTTTTGTTTGAGAGGGAGAGTATCAACTAAGTGTTTTTATGCATAGGACCGGGTGTAGATCTCATGGGTGCAGATGATGCTTCTGACCAAGATCATGTCTGTGTTGAAGAGGGTCGAACTGGGAGATAAGACTTGTGGTACTCCATAGATGAATTTGCGGGCATAGGAGCAGTAGGAGGGTAAGCTGACTAACTGGGTGACTCCTGTCAGATGTTGTCTGTTGCAGCAGTGAGGGCTGTTTCCATGCTGTGGTTAGGTCTGAAGCCACATTGTGTGGCTTCCTGAGCATGAGCTGGGCCTTGGGATCACTGGCTGGCCACTGGCCTGCTGGTACAGTCGCCTGCACCTTTGCTATTCTACATTGGGGGAGTCCTGGTAGGAGATGCCTTTGGTGCCTCCATTCTCCCAAATCCTCCTGCTTCCCAGAAAACTCTAGTGAGGAGTCTTTGGATAAATATATTACCCAATCCAAGATGGCTGCAGCACTATTATAGCCTTTGAGAGTTTCCTAATCCAAAATGGCGGCTCCACTGGCTTTGAGGAGGTTTCTTAATTTAAGGGTATAAAGGAAGGAACTTCTTTAATCTTTGAATCACAAAGCCATGCCAGTCTTATTGCTGTGTTTCCTCTCTCCTGACCTTTTCGTCAGGTGATTCCTGGCTTATTCAGTCTTGAGTTGTTCCTGTCCCTTGTAGCTGCAAGATTTCCTCCTGCCTTTCCTTGCCTTGTTTAGTGTTACTCTTGGTTGCCTCAGTTCATCTGACCTGGAGCCTTTCTGCAATATAAGAGTTTTTTGCCCTTTTTCCCCTGTTCGAGTCTTCTTCTGGAAGGCATCATCTGTTCAGGTGCTACTTAGTGGTCACCCTTACCTATGGCACAACTAGACTCTTAAAACATGGGCTTGCTGAGCTACCCGCAACCAGAGGACCCTCGTTAGGCCTCAGTCTCAAGTCAGTTTACAATGCCCAAAATCCAGTACTGGTTCGGAAGATGTGGATAAAGCTCAAGCCATTGTCTAGACAGCTCAGGTTTGTCAGGCCCAGGCATTGGTCCAGGCTGTTCATCAACAGACACAAGAGCTACAACAGCTCCACACTGAGAATCAAGCTCTATGACAAGAGCCTCCGATGTTCCAATAGTATGTCTAGCTACTTCACTGTTTTCCACAGACCCGAAAAAATTAAATACATTTTTGGATTCCCTGATTGTCCACTTTGACTTCTGCCCTGCTCAATTTTTACAGGATATGGGTAAGGTTGGTTATCTAATCAGCGGCTTATCAGTACCAGCAAAAACCTGGGCGACCCCTTTAGTAGCCGGAAATGATCACTGGATCAAATTATTCTAATTTTATGACAACACACAGACAGATGTTTTAGAGACCAGACCTTGGGTTCTCAGTAGAGGAAGCTCTCTGCAACATTCAGCAAGGCGATCAAGACGTTTTGACCTACATCACCCATTTTCATTGGTTGTCAGCAGAAACCACATGGGTAGAATGAACCCATGTTACCCTCTTTTGCAGAGGTGTCAGAGAAGAGAATAAGGATGAGTTAGTCCACTCAGTCCAGGCAGAATCTATTTCCTTGCATATTGGTCGGGTCCTACTAAATGAACATTGCCTTTAGAAACTCCATTCACAAAGACGAAAGGCCTGACCTTGTTCAGCATTCAGCAATGCTCAATTTCCCATTTGCAAGGTAAAACCCGTCCTCTTCCTCTTCCTCTGGTGAAGAACTAAGTCAGATTGGTTTGGTCTGTGGAGCACTTTCTGATTCTGAAATAGAACATCTGCGTAAGTATTGGTTACGTATGTATAGTGGATCACATGAGCATCTGGTTGGTATCTGCATTGTTCGCCCTCAGAAACCCTCGGAAAATGTCTGGTCTTATCCCTTGTGAAAGGGGAAAGAATGGGAACATCTCAAGTTTCTGCCATTAGAATGTCTAGAGAGTTGCAAGCTTTGTTTTTTTTTCCTTCCTGTACAGTTGGAGTTCCTTAATGGAAAGGAAGAAAATATTTTGGAACTCCAGGATAGTGGGGCTAGTGGTTTATACATGAATGAAGAAAATAACACTGTCTACATTTCCAAACAGACTAGTAAGCATGTTCAGACTGTAGATGGGACTCCTTTTGTTTCGGGATCGGTCAAACAGATGGTGGCACCCTTGAGATTGACTGTTGCAAAAAAACATAAACTGTTGCTTGCAATCTTATTGCTTCCCCCAACCGTGATGTTATTTTAAAAGTTTCATGGCTGCCTCGGTCCCTGTGGGAAACTCACCACAACATTGACGCAAGCTTGTAATCGAGCCAGCAGCAATGTTGTGGTGCGTCGGGTGCAACAGCACCTGTCGTGCCTTTCACTGCCCATAATTCAGGCAGAGAAAAGCGCAAAAGGACAGTCCATGGGGGCCCCTGCACTGCTCATACCCAGTGCATGGGCAGGGCAGGGGCCCCCATGGGGCCCCTCATGCCCCCTTTCCACCAGCCTTTACATGGCGGTCCGACCACCATGCAAAGGCTGGCAGAAAGGGGACTCCTAATGCGGAGGGCAGTGCTGCCTGCAGTACTGCCCTGGTGGTTTACGACCGCCGAGACCGCCAGGCTGTCGACTGGTGGCAACCTGGCAGTGCTGGCAGTCAGGCCGTGGTGGCTACACCACAGTCGTAATGTGCCAGTTGGACCCCCACTATGGTGGCGGTCTGACTGGCACCGCATGTGTGGGGGTCTTAAGACCGCCACACTTGTAATGATGGCCCAGGTGTCTTTGAACACATTATGGATCATATCTTAGCTGATATGCTTATTCAATTTACTGTTCTCTACATTGATTGTATCTTGGTCTTTCCCAAAAATCCCCTTTCAACTCATCAACATGTCAGCCAGTGTTAAACAGACTCCAACCAAATGAGTTATTCCTTCAACCTGAAAGGCATGACTTCTAGCAGTCCAAAGCTGATTACCTAGGATTCTGCTTAAACAGTATTGGAGTCTCAATGGATCAGCATAAACTTTCTGCCATTCTCGATTAACCAACTCCATCCAATGTCAAGAAGTGTTTTGTTGGGTTTCCCAAATTCTACCACCAATTTATTAGGGATTTCCATGAGCAAAAAGCATATGCTCCGTCAAAGTTTACGGTGTGATATTTGAGCTGAAGAAGCATTTATTAGGTTAAAAAAAGTCTTTACACAAGCTCCAACTTTATGACACCCTGATCCTACTAAAAGGTTTATTGTTGAAACTGATGCTGCCGACCAAGCCATTGAAGGTGTGCTTCTGCAGCTTCAGGAAGATAATGGCATTCAACACCCTATTTTCTATCTAGAACATATCTTATCTGACTCTGAAAGAAATTGCACCTTCCTGGAAAGAGAGCTTGTGGCCAAGAAGAAGGTGTGTTTGGGGTGAAGGCACTTTTGATGGAGGCTTATGAACTCTTCGAAAACTGAACTCAGCATCATAAGCTCCAGTGTCTGAGAAATTTGCAGTGTGGGAACAGTTGTCAGGCTTGTTGGACCTATTTTTTTTCAAACAATATGAGTTTTTCATTTTACTCACATTCCCAGCTTCAGGAACACATCAGCGGATAGTCTTACACACAGATTTCCAGAGTCTCCATCAACCTTTGGTCAGAATATTATTTTTCCACAGCAAATTAGTGGGGTGGCACAAGCTTCCATTAAAAGGTGCAAGATAGCTATTCAAAGGTTACTAAGAGAGAAATTGAATCCTTACAGGGACTAATTCATAAGCAAGGCGATTTAGGGCCTGATTTAGATGTTGGTGGTAAGGGTCACCGTTGACTTTTCAGCTGTAATCCCGCCCGCCGCCACAACAGTCCGCCCAGCGTATTTAGATGTTGGCAGTCCCATAGATGAAAGACCACATTCGAATTGCCATCTCTGCCAAAAAACATCGCCTGCATCGAAGGCGGAAAAAGGAAAAGGGGGTGCCAGCGGGAGATTTAGGTGTGCCTTACCGCAAAAAAAGTGGCAGTCTAACCGCCACTCCTCAGTTGGTGGATTTGGAGGTAAAGGGGGTGAAAACTGAGTTTTTTATCAATTCCCTCAGTCTTTGACTGGCCACGACTGGACAAGACCTACAGTCGCTGCTGCCATCCACCCACAGAGAAAACATGACCCCTCCATCGACAGACTACAAGGTAGGGTCAAAGCATTGCCAGGGTATGTTAGGTGGGCACTACATGGGAGGTGGGGATCACTACATGTCGCAGTAAGTTTTTTAATCACTGTGACATGCATATGTCTGGGACACGAGTGGGCCAGACACAGGTGAGGACACACAGGTACACAACACATATCGCACACATACACAATTGTCATCATGGTGCCAGTATTCATTGACAAATGAATCCTGGCACCACAATGATGGTATATTCACACCTGTCAACTGTGTCCATGTGTGCACATTGCCTGGGGAACTTTACCTGTCATACTGTGCTGCGAGTTGTGTATGGGAGTCAGTACGTGTATGTGTGTATGCAATGAAATTGGCAGGGTGAGGTATGGGTGTTTGTGTTTGTATGGGTGTTTGTGTTTGTGTAGCTGAGTGTGTAGTTGTGTTGTGTGGGTGCAGTGTGTCAATGGCATGTGTATGTTGTGTCATGGATGTGTGTCAGTGTTTTTTTAGGCATGTACTGGTTGTGTTGTATTGGACTGGCAATGGGTAAATGTCTGTATGTGCTGTGTTGTGTAGTTAGTAGTTCGGGGTACACCTATGGCTAAAGGACAGTGTGTGTGTGTGTCACTTACCTTCCTTCCACAGCTGCTGCCATTGTATGAAGTCCGCTGAGACCCGTTGCCGTTTCCAGGAGCAAACTGCCACCAGTACAACGCCTGCAGAACTGTAACACTTAAATGTGGAGGATGGAACACCCATGCCTTGATGGTCTTGTCAGGTCTGCTGTCCACGCAGCTTTACTGTAACACCACCAACATCTAAATCAGGCCCTTAGTGTTTAAGGAAAATACCTTATTTTTTCTTTCCAAGGTACTCAGACTTGAAGTCTTTAAAATGTGTCATGATTAGCCTATTGCTGGCCACAGGGGCATTAAATCAGCTTTGAAGTTCACACTTTATTTCTTCTGGTAGACTTTTATTCAAGAAGACACTGACTTTCATATCAGTACTTGCCCTGTTTGTGCCCAGAATAAAACTTCTCACTCATTCTGGGCTTCTCCAACGTCTGCTTGTTCCACTGGAGCCTTGTCGTACCATTTCGAGTGACTTCATTATAGGATTGCTTCTGTCTGAAGGGAACCAAGGGCCAGATCTATCATGCATTTTTGCAATCGCAAAAATGTATTTTGGTATGTATGAATTCCAATTAGTGATTCAGCAACTTTTTACCTAATCGCAAATTGGAATTGCAACTACATACCGATATGTTATTAGGAAGGGGACCCCTTCCTCTTTGTGAATGCATGCAAAAATATTTTTTAGAGCAGGCAGTGGTCCCCAGGACCACTGCCTACTCATTAAAAATGACAAGATACTTTGTATTTTTCTTTTTAAAATGCATCCCATTTTCCTCTAAGGAAAATGGGCTGCATTTAAAAGAAAAAGATTGCTTATTTAAAAGCAATAACAGACATGGTGGTCTGCTGAGCCAAGCAGGCCACCATCCCTGTGATTATACCCATTTACAATGGGTTGCAAATTGCGACCTACCTCATGAATGCTAATGAGGTAGGTTGATTAACGAGCCATTGGGAATCTCTCAATGAAACTCTTGGAGTTTCATACATTCAATTAGTGATTACGTAATCGCTATTTGGAAAAATAATACATCTGTCCCTAAGTCATTATAGTTACCGTTGATTTGATTTTAAAATGGATCACTTCACTGCCTTAAAGAAATTCCTCTCTGCCAAGGCCATGGTAAAAGTTTACTTTTGCAAGAAATATTTCATCTACATGGGCTTCCTCAAGTTAATATCCTAGACCAAGGTCCTCAGTATATCTCTTATTTTTGGTAATTTTTTGGAAAGTCCATCCAGATTGAGGTTGCATTGTTTTCTGGTTTTTATTCCCAGACCGATGGTCAAACAGAACGGCTCAACCATGTTCTTGAGCTGTATTTCCAATGCTTTTATAATTTGACATGGAGTGACTGGTCTTCTTTTCTACCTCTTGCTGAGTTTTCTTATGACAATTCTGTTCATAGCACCACTAAGTTTTTGCCATTTTTGTCTTCATGGCCTTCATCCTAGAACATTTCTTTCTCTTTTTCAAGGTTCTGTTTTAGTTACTGCAGCTGCCATTTACTTTCAACAGTTGCAAACTATTGTTTCTTGTCTCCAGGTTCTAAAAAGATTGAACCTAAGGCTGACATCCATCAAAATCTTTCTGCAGCTCTAAGGTTGGAGGCAAAGGGACACATTTACAAAGAAGTTATGCAGTGCAGTGCTGCAGCAAATTTTGCAGCACCACACTTCATCATTTTCAGGAATACACGGATGTGCCATATTTGCTACGGTAAACAATCACTAATGGCGATTTGCTAGTTTTATGTGTGCTGCATTCTGCAGCACACACAGAATTAACAAATTGTCATTATTTGGTGATTGTTTATGTGCAGGAAGAGACTCCTTCCTGCACATAAACAATAATTCCCTGCAACATCTATGGGACCCTTGCACCATAGTATATGGGACTATGGTGCAAGGGTGCCTGCGTTGGTGCAAGGTTGGTAATTTTAGTGCTAGGGAAACACAGGGGTGCAGCGTACTGTGGTATATACGTGCATCCTTGCATTTCTGAAATGACGCAGAATGCAGCACACATAGAAAAAGCAAAAACAAGGAGAAATAAAAGTATTTCTCCTCTTTGCTCCACTGGTGACATTAGTTATTGGCGCAGCCTCAGGTTTATGATTTCTCGAAATCTGGGGCAGGGTCAAAATGCAATGGATGTTGCGGTAGAACACCCACAGCAACACCCATTGTAAGCCCCTTTCATGCAAAGTGATGCGTGTCAAAGGGCTGTATTTACAAGGCAGCGTTAAGCCACAAAAAGTGGTTTAATGCTGCTTTGCAAATATGGAGCAGGGCATTGCGCCACCAGAACGTCAGAAAAAGTGACATTCCAGTGGAGCAATGCCCCTGTAAATGAGGCCCAAAGTGTTGCTCCCCTCTAGATTTCTTCCTGCTCATCTTTCCCCTGGCAAATTCAAACCTAAATTTTATGGTCCTTTCAAGATTGTCTAGCTCATTAATACAGTGGCCTTCAAGGTTTAATTGGCACTGAATTGTAGGATTCATCCTGTGTTTCATTCCTCCCATTAAAAACCTTACCAGAGGGACTCTTTTGATGCTTTTTTCTAGACCTCCTCAATTTTCGTTAAAAATACTCCTAAATTTGAGGTCCAAGAGATTTGTCATTTATGCATCTTTAGGGAGAGACTATAATTCTTTATTCATTGGAAGGAATACCCACCTAGTGAGACGTCTTCAGAAAATGCTTCTCATATTCACTTCCCAGTTCTGATCTATGTTATTTTAAGCAATTTCCAGAGAAGCCTGAAACTTCAGAAGGGGTGCATACTGTCACGCTGGCAGCCTTGCCCAACAGCAGCTTCTGAGCTTGTCTCATGTGAGTGGGATGTGCAGCTTCCTGCGGAGGCGTGATTCCATATTTGCCTGTTTTAGTATTTCAATCAGGTACCATTCTACATCATCATCTGTGTGCTCCCCATGTAATTCCTCCTTTTTTGTCTGACTTTCACATAAAGATTTCAGCTGCAATCGTCATGTGAAAGTAAAGAGAACCACTGCATTCCTGAGGGTCTCATAGTACCAATCTTAATTGTCTGTCAGTCCCTAATAGTATAGAAATGTTGGTTGCCATACTACAAGAAAATCATCTTTGCCTTTAAATAGATATCGTAAAGGTCTCATCAAGTCAGAACTTTCCATACCTTCCAGATCATTACTATGGTAATCTTCTCTGTAAAGCAGTTGGCAGATTCACTCCCACTTTCTGATGATTTGTTATTCCAGACATCAGGTCTGAAACTAAATATCTTTGTGCAGGAATTACCAGGAACAGGAAAGTCGACTATACTCCTGAGGGTGCTCAACCCTAATGGGGGTTGGGCACATGGGCTGGTCCCCAGTCAGCCTTGTGGACAACCCCCCTGCTGTGTACAGCTGAAGACCATGCACAGTGGGTGGCTGGGTGCCTGTGGGGGCCGTGCAGTGTAGGGTATAATGCAGCCTTAGCTGCTGTGGACATCCCAATGCAGAGAAGAGTGGAGGCATAGGTTAGAAGTTCCCGGAGTGGATAGAGAGCATGTTCAAGATTGTATATGATTAAAAAAAAGTAGACATTAACTGAAAATAACAAAGAGTAAAGTGACATGATAGATAGGTAAGGTAATAACATCTTAGCTTATATTAAAAGAACCACTCCAGAAGCTCTCTGAAAAAAGGTTAAACTAATGTTACTGTTAGGTGTGAGATAAAAAACAAAAACTAGTGTATAAAACAAAAAAAAAAACACTGAAAGCCACATGTTATAGTTCACTAAAACATGCAGCCCTGCCATGCACTGCTGATGACCTCACACTTTATTTCAATCATGACTTTTTAAATTACATCATTGATGACATCACTGATTACATCACAAATGTCATTAGTGATGACATCATCCAATCATTCTGAAGGTGTGTCCTGTAGGGTGTGTGGACTTGAAGTAATTCAACATGCTTCCTCTCTGGCCAATTTTCTACCATCAATCACATGATAATGGACATAGCGTTCAACAACATTCAACACACATTGCATGTCTGTGAAGTCATCCACATTTGGTGGCTATTACCCTCTTTGTTATATTCACCCACATAGCAAACAAAAGGTCAGATGTCTCATTTTTTACAATAGCAATTACAAAATTGCGTTTTTTAGCAAATCGCAATTAAGTAATCGCTATTGGAATGTATACAAATCCAGGGGTTTCATACTGCGATTCGCAAGAGCTCGCAAATCAACCTACCTTATTAATATTCATGAGGTAGGTCGCAATTTGTGAGCCATTGCGAATGGCTACAATCACAGGGATGGTGGCCTGCTGGGCTCAGCAGACCATCATGTCTGTGATTGCTTTTCAATAAAGCAAACTATTCTTTTAAATGCAGCCCGTTATCCCTTAAAGGAAAACAGGATGCGTTTTAAAAAATGAAAAGTTTTCTTTTCATTTTTTAAGAGTAGGCAGTGGTCCGTGGGACCACTGCCTGCTCTTAAACAACGTTTTCGCATGCATTCACAAAGGGGAAGGGGTCCACTGGGGACCCCTTCCCCTTTGCAAATGGGTTACCACCTACTTGAAGTAGATGGTAACTGCGATTGTTTTGCGACTGCATTCACGGTCACAAAACAATCATACATAACACTGCGATTCGGTATTGGGAAGGGACTCCCTTGGCATGCCCTTTCCTATGTAGTCGCAAATCCAATTTGCGATTCGGTAACAAGTTACCGAATCGCAAAGTGGACTTGTTACATACCAAAACATATTTTTACAATCTTAAAAATGTTTGATACATCTGGCCCAAAATGCCTTTTTATACTTTCATGAGGTGCCCCCTTTTAAACATTGAGCATACTCCTAAAAAGATTTTGAACACTATTCACCTTAACATGATAACCCTCTTAAAAGTTTCACTTGACCTGAAAGTTTAAGTAAAAGTCTCACAGGTATGCATTTACCACTTATAGGACATCTTCTGCTATGCATTTGAACATGCCTCTGTAGTTTTCTAAAATACACTACACACTTTCCTGAAAAGAGCACAATAGCATGCAGCCTACAGCATAGAACTGTGCCTACAACTCCCATAACAGATAAACCTCCTGTAAGTGGCTCACATCTACATTCTACATTACTAAACAATCTGTAATGTTTCAAAGCCTTCAGCAAAGGTCTATAACTAAATATCAACATCTTCTACATAGAATGTGTTGTCACACTTTAATACAACCTGTTTACATGCACACTTGCCCAGACATCCACTACTGAATGACCAGTTGTCAACAGAAACATTGGCTTTTCTCACAGATATTTTGCAACAGGCTTTGGCTTTAAGCCACAACCTACTTTGAAAAATGCCTATGCAACTCACCTCTGGTGTGCTCAGGCCTTACCTTGTTTAAAATGGAGTATTATTTGAACCTCAAACTCAACTGTTTGTAAACAATGTACCATACGACTTTCAACATCTGCTACCACAATTGCCTCCAAAGCCTATAATATTCCTGGTCTGTGGACCTACATGTAAGCAATTTGGGCATGATTCACAAAGGTAAACTTACAATTTTTTGTAAGTTAACTTTTTTTGGTATTCACAAACTATAAGTTAATAGTTAATAGTAAGTTTATTATTACGGCAACTCTGAAGTTGGGGTGGAGAACTCCACACATAAAAAGATAGGAAAGGTCTATCTTTTTATGTCTAGAGTTCCCCGGAGTCTCCTCAGTTATAAACTTACTATTAACTTGTAGCTTGAAAATACCAAAAAAGTAAACTTATACAAAACTGTAAGTTTACATCTGTGAATCAGGCCCTCAGCCTGTGCTTTATATAATGTTATCAGTGATGTCTTCAGTGGTGTCATCATTTATGTGATTTAACATGCCATCAGCGCTGTCATCAATGATGTCATTCAACTTCACAAGTGATCTAAGATGTGAGATAAGCAGTGCATAGTAGTGTACAAATTATAGTTTTGTGCAGTAAAGTGTAAACTTGTGAATTTCAGTGATTGTTTTGGTTTTTATGCCCTTGTTTTGATCTCATTTCATCACCTAAATAAATATAATGTCATTTTATCCTTTGAATTATTGGTGGATATGAATATACAGGTGTGTGTGAGCAATTCTTGCCCTGTAATATTTTATATTTTTGTTAGTGATGATTTTCTGTTTTCCTTCCATGCTTCTTTCTTTCTTCTCATGGTTCTGTCATTTTGTGAAATTAGTATATCTGTGTTTGTGTATGTGTTTGTGAGTGTGTGTGTGTGCGTGTTCCTGTGTGTGTGTGTGGGGACGTGTGGGTGTGTGCGTGTGTGTGGACTTTGGAGGGACATCAGTTAGTAGCTATTTTTTCTTTACCATAGGTCTCTGTAGGTGTTGTGGGGCTTTATCATCATACTCATTGCATCCACTATCAGGGACAAGGCCATTTTTATTATTCAGCATTTTTATATATATGTTGTAATACCAGCGCTTTATGAAGGGAGTTTGTCTAAATTAGGGCTCAAACTGACAATCAGCGTACATAATGTATTATTATTATGTATTTGGATGACTTATTTTCCATGAACTAAAACAGCTAAGTCTGACAGACTTCATTATTATTTTATATTGCCTTCATGTCTATTAGATTGAGATGAAGACATATCTGTGAATTTGCTGATGCCAGAGTCCACATACCTCTCTGGAAAGTGCTAGGCAATGAGAAGTCATGAAGATGGCACTCAAAATATGACAAGAAAGTTGTCAGGGAGGAAAAGCCTATCACTCCTGGAAGGAGCACTAGCATTGAGCCCTCTACCTTTTTTGTGTGCCTTGCTGTGTATCAGCTACTCTATCTTCTAGGCAAGAAGATATTGGAATCGCTCCTGGATCCATTGTACCACCTCCAACATCAAGGCACATGTTCTCAGTGTATTAGTGACTTTTCCATAGTGGGAAACTGTCAGTCAGACTTCAAATTGTGGCAGCCACATAATATTCCCAGTAAACAGAAATGGAACAGGAGTCTGCTACACATGATCCTCCTGAGGTAGGAGCATAGCAGGAAGTTGGGTTTGCAGCATAGCAGGATGTTGTGCTTTCTACAGAGCAGTATGTGATGCTTGCTGGACAGCAGGATGTAGCACTTGCTCCTCTGCAGGTGGTTATGCATTCTCTCTTATCATATGCATGTTGTTCACCATCTGCTCCAGATAAAAGAAGTTTAACTCAACCATAATTCCCAAGGCCCCTTTAATTGAAGGTGATACAGAGTGGACTCAAGCTCTCACATGGGAGACAAGGCAAAAGGAAGAGTGCATAAAGTGACAAAACAGTCATTGCTTGTTTTGAACAGCATAGAGGAAATGCAGATCAAAACCTTTCAGTCTGCTGCAGTTATGTTATGTTAAGTTATGTTATGTTATGTTATGTTATGTTAAGTGATATGTTATGTAATGTTATGTTATGGTATGGTTATGTTATGTTATGCAGATCTGTAATGTGCACAATCACCGAGGAGAGTATCTTGGCACTGAGAAAGTGTCTAGGGCAGGGGTCCCCAATGAGTAGCTCAGGAGCCTCTGGTAGCTCACCAGCACCCTGAAAGTAGCTCTCAGAGGTGAAAATAATCAAAGCCTATCTCAGTTGAGTCTATTCATATTAAACAAGGCAGTTTCCTTCATCTCAAAACCCTGAAAGTGGAAGCCAGACAAACAAATGGTAAAGCAGTTTAATAACATAACATTCAAACACAAACTGTGTTCGGTTATGGGGACTGCCACATGACCATCTGTATCCACTCTAAATCTAAGTTACAAGGAGATTGACCATGTTATAAGCCTTGCTCTGTAAGTCACAGCACATACAAGAGCAATGAGTTATCAAAGAAGATTGACAGTAGTAATCAGTGATGACCCACCAAAGTTTCAGATTGCAGGAGCCAGAGTGAATTTTTTTTTAGCTGGGAGCATGATGAGCCCAAGAGCTGAGATGCCTAGTTTCAAGGACTGTCAAAAGTGTATGGTGGCCCACATCATAAGGGTTTAATCTCTGGCGCAATTATGTCTGTTCATGGCATAATACAGCCCATGATGTTATAATGGTCATCCTTTACTATTATTGACATTTTTTAGTCTAGTTGTGCATACTGGCTGCTCTCATTGACATATTAAGAGCATGACTGGCCTACGTTTAGCCACCCCTGACAGAATGATGACTGTTCCTTCTATAATAATAGCTATGAGAGATATATGGTGGGCAAACTGGATATTATGATGCCCAGCCTTGGCACACTTGTGGCCCTGGTATAATGGTGTGCATTATTGACATAAACATAGGTATTCTTGGTGTTACGGTGAACATCTATGACCTATGATTGGAATACCTGGGCACTTTAAACAGAATATGTCTATGTACATTGGCTCAGAGTGTTTTGTGGCTTTCCTCTTTTCCTTTTCCCTTGAGGGTTCCAGGTGAGGGTTTGCCTGATGGTGTTTGATGAGGGCTTGCAGAGCACGTGAGCCATCCAGCCCCAGTGTCTTTTCAGGATTAGTTCATGAGCAGTGAGTTGGAAAGTGTGCGGCCATAGGTCATGGTATGTGATGGTATTTGGTCAGAGGATTTTCCCCAGACAGGTGTTGATAACGGGCTCCTCCTTGTTGATGGTGGTCAGTTTTGACCTCCAAGTTTCTGTTCCATGCAGTAGGACTGCTTTTATGATGGTGTTAAAAAACCTGATCTTGGTTTGCAGTGTTAGGTCCTTGGAGCTCCAGATCTTCTTTAGCTCAATGAAGGCAGTCCTTTCTGTGCCGTTTCTTGTCACAGCATTGGCGTCTGTGCTGCTCTGCTTGTCTATTTTACTGATCAGGTAGGTGAAGGCCTCAAACACTTCCAGTGCATCACATGCCAGAGTGACTGCATTTGTGCTGGCGGTATTAGATTTCAGAATCTTGGTTTGTACCCTGTGGATGTTGAGGCCACATTGTGCTTTGTCTAGAATGCTTGGGTGGTCACCACTGATAATCCTGCTTAGAGTGGTTATAGTGTAATGTTAAAACATGTTGTCACTATTTTACAGTGATAAAATATGCTAGTAGCTCGGCAGGATTTTCATTGAGCAAAAGTAGCTCTCAGTTCAAGAAAAGGATGGAAACCCCTGGTGTAGAGTGTGAGTTTAGGGTAATTGTCACATAAAATTCTACAATTAAACAAATTTATAAGGTTTTATTGTGAAAACATTTTCCTATCTCGCATATTCATTATGATGTAATAAAGTTTCAAGCTATGCGTATGATGAATATAAATTAGGAGAGTTTTTCCTTTATTTCTTGTACCTGAACTGATTTATTTGAGCTATTTTTATTAACATTTTGTTTTCTTCTCTTTTTTTTTTTACAAAAGAGGATGTTAATTAACACATGGTCTCTTTCTTTTTCCATTTAATGATTTTTAGGTCGAGTGCGTAAGCGCTTTGACCTGTTGTAAGTATTGTGGGCTTTTAACCACACCCATCTCACACCCATCACTCTCTCTCGTTCGAGGGCTTGCCTTTCAAAAATCCATTGATGTCATTGGTAATCGCTTTACGTTTGTCCCATCTTGAGGGTGTTTTTGTCACGCCTTGCAGACTGCCCCTAATGTATGGATTACTGCGCTATTGCCGATATACTTCAGCGCGGGCAAACTCTTTTTTTGTTTCTCCGCTTCGTGCTGCATGGTGGCCCTGGTGCTCAGAGTGCGAACAGGCACAATAGCGCGAACTCAATCGGCAGTATTGAAGCGCTTGTCATATTGTTCACAATTACCAAATCAGAGTCATTTCTTGTGGCACTCTCCTTAAAACACTTGAAATTGGTAAATTACATAAAACTGAAATTCTCAAGCGAAAGCGGTCCCCACACTAGGTTACTGGGGACCCCAAAATAAGAACCCCTCCTACCATTCTGTATCTTTTTAAGCACTATCCTGGCTGGAACATTTGTTTTCCAGCTGTGAATAGCTTGTGTTTTAAGGACCTTGTTAGTAATATCATTGCTATAGACCTGTTTCTTCTGAAAATATGTAATGCAATATGTCCTCCAGGGGCTACCTATATGGTTACTCTGCATTATTTTTTGCCATTTTTTGTGTGGTTATGCCCTCTAGGGCCTAACTATATAGATACATGGCCATATTTCTTACAAATGCTGTTTTCATTGTGGTGTCCTCTAGGGGCTGTTCTAACCATTACAGTCACATCAACATATTGAAATATTTGTGGCCCATAATGCTTTGCCGGGCATTACTTTTACAAAACATTATTTTTGCTCATAACTCAGCCTGTGGTGGTCCTAGGACAATGGAACCACCTTCAAAACATTGACCACGATGTGCTCTTTCTGGCTACATCATCCACTATGTTAGTGGGGAATCCAAAATAATAACCACTCCCACCATTCAATGTTTTTAAGCTTTTTCATGGCTAGAGCTTTTGTTTTATAGCTAGGAAAAGTTTTGTTTTCAAGGCCATGTTTATAATATAACTGCAGTAGGCCTGCTAGCCTTTAAATTGCCTTTTAGGGGCAATATATGGTTACACTGCATTATTTTCATTTGTTTTTTGTGGGGTTGTGCTCTCTAGGAGTTAACAATATAGATACATGACCATGTTTCTTGCTAATGCCTTTTTTGTTATGGTGCTCTCTAAGGGATGTTTTGAGGATTATAGTCTAATGCCAAAAAAATATTTCTGATAAAGGTTTAAATGATAATTGTATGTGTTTTAATAATCTCTCATTATACAATTATGAACATAATTCAGGTCAATTTAACATCCTTATTACACTGACTGTTTGAACACTGTTGATATGTTTGGGGGACCCTTCTAGTTTATTTCTCCTCTGTGGCTGTCTTGTGTCTTTTTTAGGGGGTATTTTGTTAGCTGCCAGCAACTCTGATGGTGGGGTTCTGAAAGTGGTATTCTACTGGAATTAGGATGCTGAATAACATCATTTTCATTTTTTGCTGCAGATAGAGGAAGAAGGTAAATGGAAGCACTTTAATTATATGGAGGGCCACTGAAATTATATGGCAGGAAAAAAGAAATTACGGGGCAGGGTTGACCAATTTATGTGGCAAGAAAAGTCCAGTTATGAATTTACAATGCCAATTGCTTTAGCTCTATCAAATGCGAGACCTATTGCACTGCAAATGCTTGTTTGATACATTACCTGACAAACCTTCAACATGCAAGGATGCCCAATTTTTAAGCCCTTCCTTGATTTCAGAAGTTGAATGCATGAGTGAGAGAGTGAAGTCTTTATTTGCAGCTTATTTACTATGCGTACTCTCACTTTTGGATAACCAAGCTGAATGAAAACAAGGACTGTCACCTGAATATAATCATTCCTTCGTGGAGTATAAAACACCCCAATCTCCTACATACTCCCAACATGTAGGGCCAAGAGGACACTAAGGCCCATATTTATACTTTTTTGTGCCGCATTTGCAGCATTTTTTTCCGCAAAAGCATCGCAAACTTCCAAACTATAATTGTATTTTGTAAGTTTGCACCCCTTTTGCGTCAAAAAATGACACAAATGCGGCACAAAAAATGTATAAATAGGGGCCTAAATCTACGGCACAGGATGAGACGCACGAGTAAGTGTACGACATAGTTCTCCTTCAGCTTCCCCACAATTCAGCCTCTTGTTTTTTTATAGATCAACATTTCCTTATAAAATGTCAGTTATTTTAATGGTCACTCTACATGTGCTTACTGTTCTTCTTTTTATTCTATCAAAGAGGCCTTGCTGAAAGATTCCCCACCTCATCTCTGTGTCCTATGGTGCCACAGACTGCCTCGCCAAAAGAAATGCATGTATTTAAAATGTTGTCAGATCAGTGAGGGTGGTCTTATCATTACACCACTAACATTTACAGTGGGTTTTTAGATGACGGAAAGAAAGGTTCTGTTGATTTTCCCCTCAGTGAACCATTTTGAGGGGCTGAAGCTGGTTTAGAATACATCATCCACTTAGATTTTCAGGTAGTAGATGAAGTCGATAATAGTCCATGGAAGTTTAACATTTGGGCACAGGAGCTATCTTTACCTGAATAACTGTCCCTTTGGATATCTTTGAATGGGTGTCCTTCATAGGATCACTAGTGAGAGCTGCCATTCCAAGAAATATTCACAATTTTTGTTACCTGCATTTACAACCAGTACTTGTGCATAAGTTCAGCCCTCCCACCTCAGGTCCCATGTTTGTGGGTGGAGGAGATTAACATACCTTTATATTAGGAAGGAGCATCAAAATGGCTTTGGCTATTATGGCTATTATGCCCCCCTATGTTTGACCACAGCTTATACGTGTGTTCTTTTGTTTTGTCTTGCAATGGAATATTGATTCTGTTTCCCATTTCAAAGTAAAATCAATGTACTTTCTGTCGGGCACCAAAAGGAGAATGTATGGGTGCAAAAAGGGATCTGAAAAATAACAATTACAGTCCTGAAGAAAGCTGGTAACCTTTTGGCGCAAAGAGGCTGAAACATGTTGACCACATTTTAGATGTGAATGATGTATAATCTATCCTCTGCACATCACACTTTCTTTTAACCTCACCCATGTCCCAATTTGAAAAAAGGACACACATAATGGTCATAGTGTGTAATTAATCCCTCTTCACACTCACTCACAGATCCAACTATGTTTCCGAGTCAACTGTCTCTTCCTCCTGATGTAGGTAAGACCCAATAACGATGCTATGGCTACTAATACATTAGTGGGTTATAAATGACTACTGGTAGAAACTAGCTATTGAGGATCACAAATGATTTTTTTATAAAGTTAAAGAGTTTTTTAATTTCCAGAATGATGTGGATTCACTCTATTTGATTTTTTCTGAGTGCCTAGGAAGCTGAGTGAATCCCTTACTGTCGCTATTTACTCCCTCACTCATAGAGTCTGTGTAAACATTCTCTTAAATGAGGCTCTGGCACCGTGAAACCTCACTTTAGGCATACTTCAATACCTTTTTGAACAGTACATGTTTATAATGATTATGCTTTACAAGAGAGAGGAGATGCAACTATATAACCACATTGTTGGAAATGGCTTCTCTGCAGGGTCACCTCCAAACTTTGTGCCATACTCCTTCTCTTTTTCTGACCTCATTTGTACTGGCTTTAGGACTCTGCACACTTTACCACTGCTAATCATTGCTAAAGTGTGTAGGAAAGTACCCTCTTTTTGTCATGTCACCCGCAATTTCTGCCTGATGTCAGTGTGTTTGACTGTTTCACTGGGATCCTGCTACCCAGGACCCCAGTGCTTATGCTCTCTCTCCTCTACATTTTGGCACTGCATACTGGTAACCCAGTAGTTCATCCCAAATTGGCATACTGGTCACCCCTTATGAGTCCCTAGTATATGGTACTTAGGTACCCAGGGCATTGGGGGTCCAGGGGATCCCTATGGGCTGCAGCATTTCTTTTGCAACCCATAGGGAGCCTATGCAAAGGCTTCTACAGGACTGCCATTGCAGCTCATGTGAAATGGTGCATGCACCCTTTCACAGCCATTTACACTGCACCAGGTCCCTTATAAGTTGCCCATATACCAGGCCTTCCAACCCTGAAGGCTGGCTGCAGAGTACCTGTGTGTGAGGGAACCCCTGCACTAGCGACGGTGCCCCCACACCTTTCTGGATCATTATCCCAGACTTCATGAGTGCGGGGATGCCACTTTACACGTGCACTGGACACAGCTTCACAATGGTAACTCTGAATATGACCATGTTTAGTATCAAACATGTTAGAATCATACCCCAAAGGCTTTTGCAAGCATTGGTTCTATGATTCCATGCACTCTGGGGGCTCCTTAGAGGACTGCCAGTACCGCCATTACAGCCTTCTGAGGTTTTCCAGGCAGCCCTAGCTGCTGCCACCTCACAGACAGAATTCTGCCCTCCTGTTGCTTGAGCAGCTCAAGCCAAAGAAGGCAGAACAAAGCATTTCCTTTGGGAGAGGGGTGTTACACCCTCTCCCTTTGGAATTAAGTTTTACAGGCATGGAGGGGTAGCCTCCCAGAGCCTCTGGAAATGCTTTGAAGGGCGCAGATGGTGCCCTCCTTGCATAATCCACCAGTTCAGGGACCACCAGTCCCTGCTCTGGCACAAACCTTGACAAAGGAAAGGGGAGTGACCACTCCCCACTCCCCTGTCCCTCACTACCCCTGGGTGGTGCTCAGAGCTCCTCCAGAGTGTCCCTGGGATTTGCCATCTTGGATTCCAATTTGGCAGGGCATCCCACCAGCATCTGAGTGGCCAGTGCCAGCAGGTGACATCAGAGCCCTCCCCTGTAGGTACTTATTTGTGTAGCTGACCAATCCCCCTTTCAGGGCTATTTAGGGTCTTTCCTCTGGGTGTTTCCTCAGATTAGATTGCAAGACTTCAGCAGGAATCCTCTGCATCCTTTACTTCACCTTCTACCGAAGAAACTGCATCTGGACCCTCCAGGAACGCTACAAACTGCAACAAAGAAGCAAAAAGACAAATTCTGCAACATTGTATCTTCAGCTCCTGCAAGCAACTGCAATGGTTTCCAGGTCATCCATCCTCCAAGGACTGGCTGTCTACAGCCTGCACCAGAAGAGCAAAGGAAACTCCCTTGAAGTGAAGGAGTCACTTTCCTGGTTCTGCAGGCACCTCTCTGCATTGATGACCTGTGGCTTGGGGCCCCTCTCCTGAAGAAGTGTTTGGATCCAGCAACATGAGTGGTGGATTGAAGTTGTCCCAATGGTCTTGAAGTCCAGCTGTCCAACTTTGGTGGAGGCAAGAGCTTGCCTCCCCACGCAAGACAGAACCCCCGTGCACTGCGTGTTTTGCAGTTGCCAAGGCTTGTTGGCATCCTTCCACAAAATTCTTCATGCACCGTGCAGCTCCAGCCCCCAGCACTCTATCCTGTGATCCACAGCTTCCTGAGTGGTTCTCCAGCAGCGTTGGATCCCTTTGTGTAGTGCTGCGTGGGCCTCCTTTTGCACCTTCTTTGTCCCTGTGCTGTGGGACTCCTGTGCTCACTGCCTGGTTTTCTGAGTTGCTGAGAGCCCCCTCTGCATCCCCCTCCTGAGTAGAGGCCACCAGGTCCCTCCTGGTCCTGAATAGCGCTATTTTCTGCTAATTGCGTGCTTTGCGTGTGCCAAGGCTTGTTGGTGGAATCCAGCTAGGCAAACCAGACTGCAATCATCCATCAGGCATGCAACATCATCTGCACCAACCAGGATCCCGGATCCATCTTCTTGGGTGCAGTACTGACTGTTGGTTCTTCTTTTTCACCTTCATCTGGGTTAGCCGGGGCTCCTGTTCTCCCTGGACTCTTCAGTGCTTCTTGGACTTGGGTCCCTTCTTCCACACGTCTTCAGGTCCAGGAATCCATCAATGGTGTCTTGCAGTCTCTTCTGGTTCTTACAAAATCTTGTATCACGTGTTCTTGTGTGTTCTAGGAAAGTTACTGTGATTTACTCTGTCTTTCCTGGGCTCTGGGGTGGGTTCTATTACTTATTTTTGGTGTTTTCTTAAACTCCCAGCGCCCCTCTACACACTACACTTGCCTTGGTGGGAAACCGGCTTTGGCATTCCACTTTCTTAGTATATGGTTGGTGTTCCCCCTAGGCCCATTTGTAACTATTGTGATTTTCACTATTTGCACTGTTTTTTGACTATTTTTACACCTATTTCTGCATTCTAGTGTATATACTGTGTATACTACTTACCTCCTAAGGGAGTATAATCTCTAAGGTATTTTTGGCTTTTGTGTCACCAAAATAAAGTACCTTTATTTTTGTAACACTGAGTATTTTCTTTCATGTGTGTGTGTACTGTGTGACTATAATGGTATTGCATGAGCTTTGCATGTCTCTGAGTTAGGCCTTAGCTGCTCACCCACACTACCCCTAGAGAGCCTGCCTCCTAGACACTAACTACATTTCACTAATAAGGGATAACTGGACCTGGTACAAGGTGTAAGCACCTTAGGTTTCCACTAAAAAGCAGACCAGCCTCCTACAAAGTGCATATGCTCTCTCCCTAAAACATGGTAACTGGATCGTACCCAATTGGCATATTTGATCTACTTGTAAGTCCCTAGTAAAGTGCATTACGTGTTCCCATGGCCTTTAGATTGAATGCTACTAGTGGGCCTGCAGCACTGATTGTGCCACCCACACAAGTAGCCCCTTAACCATGTCTCAGGCCTGCCACTGCAAGGCCTGTGTGTGCAGTTTTACTGCAACTTCGACTTTTAAATTTACTTGCAAAGCCTTAAACTCCCCTTTTTCTACATATAAGTCACCCCTAAGCTAGGTCCTAGGTAATCCAGAGGGCAGGGGGGTGTAGGTAAAAGGTAGGACATATACCTGTGTGTTGTATATGTCCTGGTAGTGGAAAATTCCTAAATCCGTTTTCCACCCCTGTGAGGTCTGCTCCTTTCGTAGGCTAACATTAGGGCTACTCTCAAATGCTGTCGCCTTAGGGTGGTCACCCCTAACTTTTTGCCTGCCTCCCTCCACTTTTTAGATACTGTTTTTGCTGGTTTTAAGACTCTGCGCACTTTATCACTGCTAACCACTGCTAACCAGTGCTAAAGTGCAGATGCTCTCTCCCTTTAAACATGGTAACATTGGATAATACCCAATTGGACTATTTAATTTACTTATAAGTCCCTAGTAGAGTGCACTATACTGCCATTGCAAGGCCTGTATGTGCAGTTTCACTGCCAATTCGACTTGGCATTTAAAAGTACTTACCAAGCCTAGAACTCCCCGTTTTATACATATAAGACACCCCTAAGGTATGCCCTAGGTAACCCATAGAGAAGGGTGCTGTGTAGGAAAAAGGCAGGACATGTACCTGTGTAGTTTACATGTCCTGGTAGTGTAAAACTCCTAAATTCGTTTTTACACTGCTGTGAGGCCTGCTCCCTTGACAGGCTAACATTGGGGCTGCCCTCATACATTGTTTGAGTGGTAGCTGCTGATCTGCAAGGAGTAGGAAGGTCATATTTAGTATGGCCAGAATGGTGATACAAAATCCTGTGGACTGGTGAAGTTGGATTTAATATTACTATTTTAGAAATGCCACTTTTAGAAAGTGAGCATTTCTCTGCACTTAAATCTTTCTGTGTCCTACAATCCACGTCTGGCTGGGTTTAGTAGACAGCTCCTTGTGCATTCACTCAGACACACCCCAAACACAGGATAATCAGCCTCACTTGCGTACATCTCCATTTTGAATAAGTCTTCCTGGGCTGGGAGGGTGGAGGGCCTGACACTTGCATGTCAAAGGACAGTAGCCTGCCCTCACAGAAAGGACTGCCATGACCGAGCTCTAGAAATTGACGCACAGCCATCCCTGTGTGAAAACCGAACCACGCATTGCCATGTGCGGCCCAAGAAATTGACACTCACCCCTTTGTTTCCACGCATCTCCTCTGTGGTTCTTTGCAGAGATTTTTCACATGAAGCAGGTACTTTGTGATTGAAAGAGACTTTGGGGGTCATTACAACCCTGGCGGCCGGCGGTATGCTGGCGGTAACACCGCCAACATACATTTATTTCTTTATTTATTATACATGTAGCAATTATTGCCACGGCCATACCGCCGGCCCCTCCATTTTCCTGCCAGGATTCCTCCTGGCGGTCATAATCCCCAGGGCAGCGGTGCAAGCACCGCTGCCCTCGGGATTATGAGTCCCCGACCGCCGGCCTGTCCATGGCGGTACACACTGCCATGGAAAGGCCGGCGGTAAGGGGACTTGGGGGGCCCCTGGGGGCCCCTGCACTGCCCATGCACTTGGCATGGGCAGTGCAGGGGCCCCCATGCATAGCCCCGTCGCGCATTTCACTGCCTGAATTTCGGGCAGTGAAATGCGCGGCGGGTGCTACTGCACCCGCTGCACATCAGCATTGCCGCTGGCTCTATTACGAGCCGGCTGCAATGTTGATGTGACATTTCCGCTGGGCCAGCGGACGGTAACACTGTTACCGTCCGCTGGCCCAGCGGAAATGTCATAATAGGGAGACAGAAATACCGCCGGCAATGGCGGTATTCTGTATCCCGCGGCCTCGGCGGTCTTTTGAAAAGACCGCCGAGGTCGTAATGACCCCCATTGTTTGCTCTTATAAGACTTAAGACACTTTGGGCCTGATTCTAACTTTGGAGGACGGTGTTAAACCGTCCCAAAAGTGGCGGATATACCACCTACCGTATTACGAGTCCATTATATCCTATGGAACTCGTAATACGGTAGGTGGTATATCCGCCACTTTTGGGACGGTTTAACACCGTCCTCCAAAGTTAGAATCAGGCCCTTTATCTCACTTTTCAGTGATATCTCAAAATGTACTTATTGCAGTTAAATAGTTTTTACCTGCATTTCTCCAGATAAATATTATATATTTTCCTAAACACTGTGTGGTATGTTTTTGTGGTGCTATATGGTGTTATTGTATGATTTATTGCACAAATACTTTACACATTGCCTTCTAAGTTTAGCCAAGCTACCAGAGGGTGGGCACAGGATAATTTGGATTGTGTGTGACTTACCCTGACTAGAGTGAGGGTCCTTGCTTGGACAGGGGGTAACCTGACTGCAAACCAAAGACCCCATTTCTAACACTGTTTGAGTGGTAGATTCTGATCATATTTGGTATGGCCAGAATGGTAGTATAAAATCCTGCTGACTGGTGAGGTTGGAGTTTATATTACTATTTTAGAAATGCCACTTTCCCTGTCTCTAATTAACATCTGGACTGGGATGTTTGACAGCTCCCTTGTGCATTTCACCCAGAAAACCACAAACACAGCATGCTCAGTCACCCTTGCACACATCTGCATACTGAATGGGTCTTCCTGGGCTGAAAGGGAGGAGGGCCTGACACTTACATTTCAAAGAACAGTGGCCTGCCCTCACACAATGGACAGCCAAACCCCGTACTGGGACCCTGGCAGACAGGGTTGTACTGAAAAGGGACCTTGTGCACTTCAAAACCACTCTTTGAAGTCTCCCCCACTTCAAAGGCACTCTTGGGTATATAAACTGGGTCCCTGACCCTACCAACTCAGACAATTCTTGGGACAGACACTCTGCACCAGAACCTGCAACCTGCCAAGAGAAGCTGCCTGGCTGCGCAAAGGACTCACCTGGACTGCTTTGCTGTGAAGGACTGCTGCCTTGCTGTTGCCCTGCTGCCTTGCTGGCCTCTGCTGAGAAGTGCTTTCTATCAGCTTGGATTGAGCTTGCCTCCTGTTTCCTGAAGTCTCAGGGCCAAAAAGACTTCATCTCTGCAAAGAAACTCGTTGAGGGCAAAAATCGATGCACAGCCTGCCGGAAGCGATGCACAGCCTGCCCAGCGGTGAGAAAATCACTGCATCACCGAACCGGAGAAACACAGCCCGGCTCCCTGAGTGGAGATCAACACAGCGTCAGTGTAGTGACTGGAAATTCGACACACAGCCCACAACTCTGACACTTCGCCCACCAGATCGACGCAGCACCTGTGACTTCACCCACCATGCCCAATCCCTGGGCATCAAAAGACCCTGCATCGCAAAAGAGGATTAAAGCATACGAGCCGGAATTCGATGCAAAGCCCTTGTCGAGTGGAAAAGAATCGACGCATCGTCTGTGTGTGCCTGGAAATCTGTCGCACACATAACTTTTTCCACGTATCTCCTCCTCTGCGGTCCTCGTGTGTGTAATTTTGACACAAACCAGGTACTTTGTGCTTGCAAGAGACAATTGTTGTTTTTAAGAACTAAAGACTCTTTTTATCACTACCAAAATGATATTTCAACTTGTGATTATCAAATCTTGATCATTTTGACTGTAATTTAATCAGATAAATATCTTATATTTTTCTAAAACTGTGTGGTGTCTTTGTTTGGTGTTCTCACTGTGTTATTGCATGATTTATTGCACAAATACTTTACACATTGCCTTCTAAACTAAGCCTGAGTGCTCAGTGCCAAGCTACCAGAGGGTGGGAACGGGATAATTTGGATTGTGTGTGACTTACCCTGACTAGGATTGTGGTCCTTACTTGGACAAGGGTGTATATCTCTGCCAACTAGAGACCCCATTTCTAACACATCTTGAATAGGGCACATTCTGTTAAATCCCGGAAAGGTGCTAGAAATTGGATGAGTTCTAGTAGGACAACTTAGATAAGTGGTGTTGTCACAGTTCAGAGATATAGGTGTTACAAATAGGTCATTAAAAAATCTGCGTGCTCCAGAGTTATACATTGCTTGACTAAGGGTCTTATTTAGAGTTTGGTGGATGGGGGTATTCAATCTCAAATGTGACGGTTATCCCATCTGCCATTTTACGATTCCATTATGTCTTATGGAAATTGTAATAAGGTGGACAGTATATCCATCACATTTGTGAAGAAGTAACCCATAGGCCAACCTCTAAATCAGGCCCTATGCCTTTACCTGAGGTAGCTGGAAACGTTTAGAAGTATTCCAGTATATCAAAGAGGGACAGGCAATTCAGTGGCCCCTATGGTCCCTAATGCTCCTGTGAGTACAGTAACGTATGAGCTAGATTATGCTTTTGATACTTGATTGATCTCAAGGCATTTCTGGCTATGGAGATTGAGGTTTGCGTTCTCAAGTAGTGCTGTTTCTCGGTCCAAGATCTTCAAAAATCTAGTCAAAATCTTCATGTCTGTTTCGTGCAAACATTCATCAAGAGCAGCTTTAGCTGACCTAACTCCTACATGGATAAAACTGGGTCGTACTTGGTTCCTTCTGTGGTCAAGTAAAAGTGTGCAAAGGCATTTTACATGTGTTCATAATTCTTATCTGCACCCACACCCGCAACAACATGGGCAAGTATCTTCCAACTTCTAGAATTGGGTGGTCTTTAAAAGGAGAAGTAGAAATGTGCATATGAAGAGTTTCGAATGAGTCGTTTTTAAGGTTAATAGATAAGTAGGGTTGTGGGGTAGGTGCTGTAAAACATGAACATAGGAGCTGTGTTCTTGAGAAGTTTGATAAGTTCTCGAAATTGCTCCTTGTAGTAGGGGTTGCACAATGATGACACTAAGCCAGTGGTTAGATGATATGTACACGGTCTTTATTTTTTTGTTGAGGTAGATTATAGACAGTTCGTTCGTTCGATGTTGTATTGCTCGGCCAGTCTTCCTTTAGCTATTCCCACTTATCTTCTTCTTTCCAGGTGGACTCCCAGAAGGCGCATGTGGGAATAAAATAGAGACAAATCACGGTAAGTGGACTGGTGAGTGGGGTTTTCTTGCTTTTTTTTTCCCTTTCTACTCCTTTGTTCCTTTCTATTCTTCTTTTCTTTTTCCCTCTCTCTTAATTTTTCTTATGTTACTTCCTCTTTTCTTTCTTTCTTTTTTTTCTTCCTGTGATTTTCTTTATTTTATTTTCCTCTCTTTCCTCTTTCTAGTTCTCTCTGTCTGTCTGTCCCTTTGCCTGAGCCTTTTCTTTCCTTCCTGTCCTTCTTCCACTTGCTGTATGTATTACTACCCTTAAAGCATCACAACTGGTACCCAACAAAACAACTGACACTGGTAGAAGGGAAGAAATAATAAATAATACAAAATAAACCAAAATAAACCCACAAGACGCTGTCTCAATTTCGGACGGAAAATCCTCACCTGTTTACTCTCCCCCTGTCGCTCTGTGATTTCTTCTTCCCCCGCCCCTTCCCCTGAATCAGGTACGTTCCGCCCCACACATCTGCTGTGGCCACGCTCTTCCCAGAAAGTGGCCAGGGTCTGTTGTGCCGCCTCCTGGTTTCCCGCCGTGTCTCCCGGTGCTGCTCTCCTCCTCCACACCGCCGCCAGGTCTTCCTCCGTCTCTCTCCTCTCTGTTGTCCCGGTTTCCTCACCACAGTCTCTCTCTGGGGGTTTGCTGTCTTCTCTCCCGCCGTCGCTGCTGCTGTTCCTCTCCCTGTTGCCGCTGTCACTCTCGTTGTCTCTCTCTCCGTGTTCCGCCTTCTTCTCCACATTGTTCCCCTCCGTGGACGTCCGAAGGGCCTTCTTCTGCCCCTCTTCACCCGGAAACTCTCCCTGATTGGTTCCCGACCAGAGGACATCCGGGTCGGGAATCGGGTCCATGGTGATGCCCCAGGGGTATGGCGGAGCCGGTTGTGCCGCCCCGTCACATTCACCCCCCCCCTAGAAAGTGGCTCATAGAGCCACGCGTCCGACGGGTACCGTGATAGGTAGTCCGCGTTCGTCTGACGGGCCCCAGGGGAATGCAGGACCTGAAAGGAGAAGGATTGTAGTGAAAGGAACCACCAGAGGATGCGTGCGTTCGTATCCTTATGACGGGCTAGCCATGTCAAAGGTGCTTGGTCAGTAATCAAGGTAAAAGGGCACCTGGATAAATAATAACGGAGGGCTTCTACAGCCCACTTGATGGCTAGACATTCCTTTTCAAGAGTCGGCAAGTAGCACTCTTGTGGTAACAGTTTCCGACTGATGTAGACCACAGGATGTAGGAAACCCGCCCCATCAGATTGAGACAACATTGCCCCAAGACCCAGATCGGAGGCATCCGTTTGTACTAGGAAAGGTTTACTGAAGTCTGGACAACAGAGGACCGGTTCAGAGGTCAACAAAGGTTTTAGGCACTCAAAACTGTGTCTTTCGCGGGTAGAGAGAGACGTCAGCTGATTGGGTTTTGTCTTACCCAAAAAATCAGTTAAAAGGGTGGCTATTTCAGAAAAAAAAATGGGGTATAAACCACCGGTAATACCCAACCATGCCTAGGAAAGCGCGGATGTCTTTTTTTCAACGTGGAAGGGGCAGGTGCGTAATGGCCAGTACCTTCTCAATTTGGGGTCGGACTTTTCCTTCCCTGACGATATAACCGAGGTATCTCATGGTATTATGTCCCAACTTACACTTCTCAGGGTTTGCAGTGAGATGGGCTAAACGTAAGGCTTGCAGTATATTTTGTAAGTGTGGTAGGTGCTCCTCCCACGTAGCACTATAAATAACTATATCATCCAGGTAGGCGGCTGCATAAGTCTGGAAGTGATGCAGAATCATATCTGTAAGATGTTGAAAAGTGTCTGGTGCTCCATGGAGAACAAATGGTAGAACGGTAAACTGATGCAAGCCGGAGGTAGTGGCAAAAGCCGTCTTTTCTCTATCCTCGATTCTAAGGGGAATTTGCCAATACCCCTTTGTTAGATCCAACGTGGTCCTATAGGCTGCCTGTCCTAAGCATTCCAATAGCTCATCGATCCGGGGCAGTGGGTACGAGTCAAAATGGGATAAAGCATTGACTTGTCTAAAATCAATACAGAATCTGGTGGAGCCATCCGGTTTTGGCACTAGGACCACTGGGGAACACCAGGGGCTGGAAGAGGGTTCAATTATCCCTGCGTCTAGCATAATCTGGACTTCCTGTTCCACTAGTTCTCGTTTGGCTTCCGGTATTCCATAAGGTCGTTGGCATACTACTTTGTCCCCAATTGTTCGTACATGGTGCTCTATCAAGTGTGTCCTGCCTGGGGTTTTGGAAAATACATCTAGGCTAGTTAGGACTAAACGTTCCAATTGCTTCATTTGTTTTTGTGAGAGTTTTTCATTCAGTTGGGGCATCGGAATATCGGACTGGGTGTGTGTAAGGAAATGGCTCCCTGTTGCAGTTACCCCCCACTTTTTGCCTGATACTGATGCTGACTTGACTGAGAAGTGTGCTGGGATCCTGCTAACCAGGCCCCAGCACCAGTGTTCTTTCACCTAAAATGTACCATTGTTTCCACAACTGACACACCCCTGGCACACAGATAAGTCCCTTGTAAAAGGTACCAGTGGTCCCAAGGGCCATGTGACCAGGGAAGGTCCCTAAAGGCTGCAGCATATGTTGTACCACCCTCAGGAACTCCTCACCTAACACATGCACACTGCCATTGCAGATTGTTTGTGTTGGTGGGGAGAAAAAAGCAAAGTCGACATGGCATCCCCCTCAGGATGCCATGCACACAAAATGCTGCCTGTGGCATAGGTAAGTCACCCCTCTAGCAGGCCTTACAGCCCTAAGGCAGGGTGAACTATACCACAGGTCAGGGCATAGCTGCATGAGCAATATGCCCCTACAGTGTCTAAGTCTATTCTTAGACATTGTAAGTACAGTGTGGCCATATTAAGTATATGGTCTGGGAGTTTGTCAAAAATGAACTCCACAGCTCCATAATGGCTACACTGAATACTGGGAAGTTTGGTATCAAACTTCTCAGAATAATAAACCCACACTGATGCCATTGTTGGATTTATTAAAAAATGCACACAGAGGGCATCTCAGAGATGCCCCCTGTATTTTACCCAATTGTTCAGTGCAGGACTGACTGGTCTGTGCCAGCCTGCTGCTGAGAGACGAGTTTCTGACCCCATGTGGTGAGGGCCTTTGTGCTCTCTGAGGACAGAAACAAAAGCCTGCTCTGGGTGGAGGTGCTTCACACCTCCCCCCTGCAGGAACTGTAACACCTAGCAGTGAGCCTCAATGGCTCATGCTTTGTGTTACAATGCCCCAGGGCACTCCAGCTAGTGGAGATGCCCGCCCCCTGGACACAGCCCCCACTTTTGGCAGCAGGTTCAGGGGAGATAATGAGAAAAACAAGGAGGAGTCACCCACCAGTCAGGACAGCCCCTAAGGTGTCCTGAGCTGAGGTGACCCCTGCCTTGAGAAATCCTCCATCTTGAGTTTGGAGGATTCCCCCAATAGGATTAGGGATGTGCCCCCCTCCCCACAGGGAGTAGGCACAAAGAGGGTGTAGCCACCCTCAAGGACAGTAGCCATTGGCTACTGCCCTCCCAGACCTAAACACACCCCTAAATTCAGTATTTAGGGGCTCCCCAGATCCCAGGAAATCAGATTCCTGCAACCTGAAGACGAAGAAGGACTGCTGACCTGAAGCCCTGCAGAGAAGACAGAGACACCAACTGCTTTGGCCCCAGCCCTACCGGCCTGGCTCCCTACTTCAAGAAAAACTGCAACAGCGACGGGTCCCCCAGGATCCAGCTACCTCTGAAGCCTCAGAGGACTACCCTGCATCTAAAAGGGCCAAGAACTCCTGAGGACAGCGGCCCTGTTCCAAAGAAACTGCAACTTTGCAACAAAGAAGCAACTTTTAAAGAAAACACGTTTCCCGCCGGAAGTGTGAGACTTTCCACTCTGCACCCGACGCCCCCAGCTCGACCTGTGGAAAACCAACACTACAGGGAGGACTCCCCGGCGACTGCGAGCCCGTGAGTAGCCAGAGTTGACCCCCCCGAGTCCCCACAGCGATGCCTGCAGAGGGAATCCAGAGGCTCCCCCTGACCGCGACTGCCTGCTTCAAAGAACCCGACGCCTGGGAAACACACTGCACCCGCAGCCCCCAGGACCTATAGGATCCAACCTCCAGTGCAGGAGCGACCCCCCAGATGGCCCTCTCCCTAGCCCAGGTGGTGGCTACCCGGAGGAGCCCCCCCCCTTGTCTGCCTGCATCACTGAAGAGACCCCTGGGTCTCCCATTGAAACCTATTGCAAACCCGACGCCTGTTTGCACTCTGCACCCGGCCGCCCCCGTGCCGCTGAGGGTGTACTTTCTGTGCTGACTTGTGTCCCCCCCAGTGCCCTACAAAACCCCCCTGGTCTGCCCTTCGAAGTCGCGGGTACTTACCTGCTGGCAGACTGGAACCAGGGCACCCCTATCTCCATTGAAGCCTATGCGTTCTGGGCACCACTTTGACCTCTGCACCTGACCGGCCCTGAACTGCTGGTGTGGTAACTTTGGAGTTGCCCTGAACCCCCAACGGTGGGCTACCTTGGACCCAACTTTGAACCCTGTAAGTGCTTTACTTACCTGTGAACCTAACAAATACTTACCTCCCCCAGGAACTGTTGAATTTTGCACTGTGTCCAATTTTAAAATAGCTTATTGCCATTTTTGCCAAAACTGTACATGCTACTGTGTTGATTCAAAGTTCCTAAGATACCTGAGTGAAATACCTTTCATGTAAAGTATTGTTTGTAAATCTTGAACCTGTGGTTCTTAAAATAAACTAAGAAAAGATATTTTCTATATAAAAACCTATTGGCCTGGAATTGTCTTTGAGTGTGTGTTCCTCATTTATTGCCTGTGTGTGTACAACAAATGCTTAACACTACCCTCTGATAAGCCTACTGCCCGACCACACTACCACAAAATAGAGCATTAGAATTATCTCTTTTTGCCACTATCTTACCTCTAAGGGGAACCCTTGGACTCTGTGCATGATATTTCTTTTTTTGAAATAGTACATACAGAGCCAACTTCCTACAGTGTTTACCTTCTTAGGATATACTGGTATGTCGTTGTCACCCTCAGTGGTTATATATAGGGACGTAGGAGTTTTCGGAGTCTCATACCACTTTTTAAGTAAGTTGATATGATAGATTTGTTCCCTACCGGTTCCAGTGGGTATTTCATTCTTATAAGTTGTGGGTGTGACCTGGTCTAAGACCGTATACGGACCTTGCCATCAAGCCAGGAGCTTATTTTCACTAGTGGGCAATAGAACCAGTACCTTATCTCCTACAGTGAGATTACGTGTCTTACTATGAGTGTCGTGATACGTTTTTTGTTTTACTTGGGCATCCCTCAAGGTTCTGTGAGCCTCCTCCCAAACAGTATGTAGGTTTTCTCTAAGGTCTTTAGTATATGTTAGAACATCTTTTAGGTCATCCTCTGACTCTTCCCATTGTTCAGCCAACATTTCCAGTAAAGTACGCGGCTGTCGGCCAAATAACAATTCATAGGGGCTATGCCCGGTGGAAGATTGTATGTGTGTTTGTAACGCATAAAGGACAAGGGGTAGTTATTTCTCCCAATCTCTCCCTAAATCGCTTACGATTTTTCTTAGTAAGGTCTTAATGGTTTTATTGTAGCGTTCCACTAGACCATCCGTCTGTGGGTGGTACACCGAGGTTCGGATTTGTTTTACCCCAAGGTGACATATTTCCGACATAAGTCTTGACATGAATGGAGTTCACTGATCGGTTAGAATCTCTTTGGGGAAACCTATGCGGGAAAAGAATTCGATCATAGCCTGAGCTATGGTTTTAGTATTCATACTGGCTATCGGAATAGCCTCCGAATACCTAGTAGCGTAGTCAACTAAAACCAAAAAATACTGGTGTCCCTTTAAAGATGGGATTAGAGGTCCCACCAAGTCCATACCTACCCCGGAAAAAGGGACTTCTATTATGAATAATGGTTGCAGAGGGACAGTCCGATCATGCAACGGTTTGACTAGTTGACATTTTGGGTAATTTTAAAAATGCTTTCTGATGTCCCCATAGACTCCCAGCCAGTAGAATCGTTGTAGAACCGCTGCCTCTGTTTTTTCCCTCCCCGGATGTCCTTCCCCGTTATCTCCATGGACCAAGTGTAGGACTTGTTCTCAATAAGACTGGGGCACTACCAATTGGGGTTTCCTGCCTGGATTGTTAGGACAGTCCCTATACAACAGGTTATCCGTAACAGTAAAAGCAGGACCTACCGATGCCACATCCGTGGCTAATGCATTTTGCCATGTGTTTCTCAATGTAGGATCCTCTCTTTGGGCTTGTCTAAAGCTTCCCGCCACAGAAATTACGGCCTTCTGGTCGGTAGAGACAGTGGCTTTATGACCTTCACTAGGTTTCCGATAAGCCTGATTCTGTTCGCGTTTCATTTTTCTACTGAGCTTCCTCCGGATACTACTTTCCTCAATGTCGGTAGACACGAACGGGGTTTCCCTCCACCACGACTGTGCCACATGCCCCTGATTGGCTTTATCCAATAAGTGCGCAAAAGCGTCATAATCGGTTCCTATGATCATGTCCTCACAAAGATTTGGAATCACCCCAACGGAAAGGTACTCTTCTTGCCCTCTCCGATTAATCAAGACCGTAGCCACGGGATAGGTTTTCTGGTCCGCATGAACGCATGTTATTAAGACTTGAACATTTGGGATCCACTGGGTAGGTTGTACATAGTCCTAATTTACCACACTCTGGCTACACCCAGAGTCAATAAGGACGTTCCTTTCCTCTTTGTTGAGCCTCATTGTGGTTGTATATTTTGCCTGGTTATGTCCCAACCACAACACCCGACCCTTCATCAAGCCAATCTCCATTGGTTCTTCATGATCTTTTTTTAATGGACAAAGGGGGGCTATGTGGCCCCACTCGGAGCAATGAAAACATTGTGGGCCTGTCATGACCTCTCTGGAAGGGAGTGGGTGAGACGTAGCAGTTCTGTCAGTACTGGGACCTGCTGTTGGTCTGGTGGTGATGGGTTTAGACACAATGGCTCGAGGGGTCACAGGAGTGGATTTTGAATGTGTTCCTCGGAAGTCAGGAGCACGATGGAAGGCACAAGCCAAGTCAATGGCCTTACAGTTAGTAAGACCAGGGTGCTGTCTAACCCAGTTGCGAGTAGTGGATGGGAGGGCATCAAGGTATTGTTCTAAGACAATAGCATCAAACATCTCTTCTTTAGTGGTCTCAGAGGGGTAAAGCCACTTTCCTCCTGCATGGTATACCTGATAATACAAGGTACGGGGATTTTCTTGTGGCATGCACTTGGTTTGCCGGAATCGGGCTCGATAACTTTCCTGATCTAGTCCGATCCTTTCCAGGATTGCCTTTTTGATTTCACTGTACGGGGTTACCCCTCCCGGGTTTACAGCCTGATATACCTCCTGTAGATGACCCATAAGCAGAGGGGCTATATATTGTCCACAATTGTCAGCCGGCCAATTGGCAGAACTTGCCACCCTCCCAAAATTTGTGAAAAAAGAATCAGGATCCTCATTGTCCTGATACTTTTAAAGAACACTGCTTGGGACGTTGGGATGTACCTTGGTCTGGGCTATGGTTTCGGTCAACTTTCCCAGCGCAGTTTCATGGACCAGTTGATTGTTTGCAATGATTGTGGCCTGGCTCTTCAGGGCCGTCTGCAAGGCCTCTCATTCCTCCTTCGCGTCCTTTAGCTGCTGTTCCCAAACTAACTGGAGATGCCGTTGTCCTTCCGCCAATTGGGCTATCATGTCAGTGAGGGTGGGTTTGTCCTCCATTGTGACCCCTACTGTCATGGGGGTGTTCCTAAGAAGACTAATCCCACTTCTGACACCACTGTAGTAGGGGTGGCGCAATGATCACACCAAGCCGGTAGTTAGATGATTGGAACACAGTCTTTATTTTTTTGTTTAGGTAGAATACAGACAGTTCGTTCATTCGACGTTGTATTGATCAGTCAGTCTTCCTTTAGCTATTCTCTATTATCTTCTTCTTTCCAGGGGGACTCCCAGGAGGCGCATGTGGGAAGAAAATAGAGACAAATTACGGTAAGTGGACTCGTGAGTGGGGTTTTCTTGTTTGTTTGTTTTTTTCCTTTTCTACTCCTTTGTTCCTCTCTATTCTTCTTTTCTTTTCCTTTTTTCCTCTCTCTTAATTTTCCTTCTGTTACTTCCTCTTTTCTTTCTTTCTTTTTTCTTCTTCCTGTGATTTTCTTTATTTTATTTTCCTCTCTTTCCTCTTTCTAGTTCTCTCTCTCTGTCTGTCCCTTTGCCTGAGCCTTTTCTTTCCTTCCTGTCCTTCTTCCTCTTGCCGTATGTAGTACTACCTTTAAAGCGTAACAACTGGTAGCCAAAAAAGCAACTGACACTGGTAGAAGGGAAGAAATAATAAATAATACAAAATAAACCAAACTAAACCCACAAGACGCCGTCTCAATGTTGGACAGAAACTCCTCACCTGTTTCTCGCCCCCTGTCACTATGTGATTTCTTCTCCTACCCCCTTCCCCCTGAATCAGGTACGTTCTGCCCCACACACCTGCTGTGGCCACGCTCTTCCCAGAACGTGGCCAGGGTTTGTTGTGCCGCCTCCTGGTTTCCCGCTGCGTCTCCAGGTGTCGCTCTCCTCCTCCACACCGCCGCCGGGACTTCCTCTGTCTCTCTCCTCTCTTTCGTCCCCGGTTTCCTCACCACAGTCTCTCTCCCGGGGTCTGCTGTTTTCTCTCCCGCTGTGGCTGCTGCTGTTCCTCTCCCTGTTGCCGCTGTCACTCTCGTCGTCTCTCTCTCTCCATGTTCCGCCTTCTTCTCCGTGTTGTTCCCCTCCATGGTGGTCCGAAGGGCCTTCTTCTGCCCCTCTTCACCCGGAAACTCTCCCTGATTGGTTCCCGGCCGGAGGACATCCGGGTCGGGAATTGCGTCCATGGTGATGCCCCAGGGGAATGGCGGAGGCGGCCGTGCCGGCACGTCACACTCCTGAAACAAAAGTTCTTGGCAGCTGTTTTGGCCTTTGTTTTGACAAGGGTACGGTTCAGTCTGGTTTCTCACCGGTCCCTCAGATGAAAACTATTCAGGATTTTGTCAATGTGCCATATCCTATTGTTACGCTGAAAATAGTAGGGACCACTTTAGCTCTGAACATTTCCAGTTGATTAGAAATGTGCCTCAATTTATTTTGCAGGAAGGTGTAGTGGGGAGACAAAACTCTGCACTGATGGTCTAACTTACATTTTTCACCAATCCAAACACCTAGGTATAGGAATGCCTCTTGTTGTTGATATCATTTGATTATTAATGCTCCATGAGTAGTTGGTTTTGCTGGGTGATAAACTGCACAATTGTTGTTTTTGCCAGGTTTAGTTTCAATTTGTTATAATAGTTGTAGCTGTTAAGCCCATTTATGGCCCTTTGTAGGCTTATTGGTGTTTGATCAAGCCATACAGTGTCGTTGGCATACTGTAGTAAAGCCATATACTGACAGCTTAATTGTGGTGGATAAATCCTCAGGTTGGCAAGAGATGATAATAGTTCAGCAGTGTAGAGGTTGAAAAGGGTGGTTTGGACCAGTACACAGCCTTGCATTAGACCCCAATTAGTCTTTGAAACTGCAGAGCCATGCCCAACTTGATGCAAACCAGTGTGTCTGTGTGTAGCAGTCTTATTGCCTCAAATAACTACTCAGGGATCCCTCATGTTTGCAATTTTGCCCATTGTGTATTACTGTTCACCTTGTTGAGTGCCACACTATTGTCCACAAGGGTTTCACACAACCTTTCCTAAAGCCAGTCTGGAATTTTAGAATTTTTTTCTGGTTAGTTACCCATTCTTCTAATTCTTGTGGTAGTATCCTGGAAAAAGCTTTTGCCTCAACATCCAGGTGGGTGATGGTTCGCTAATTTTGAATTAATTTCTTGGACCCTTCTTCTAAATGGGTGATGACCCTTGCCAATTGTCTTGCAGGCATGAAAAGGAGGCTTGCATTGGTTACAGTGGGCCTCTGGGTGCTTTGCAGGATTAGCATCAGAATCTTTACTCTAATCCTGCAAAGCGCCAGACTAGCGTCAAAAATTCTGACGCTAGTCCCCTAACTACCGCCATGGTGTGTCTTGTTTTAAATATGGCACACACATGGTGGCGTTAGGGGGGCACTAAGGGGCACACAGTGCAGCACCATTTTTCTTAAATATGCCCCTAATTCTTTAATAGAAGGAATATGTTTGTTGTTGTTTGTTGGTATCTGATAGTGGTAGAAGTTCAACCCCTTTGTTGCTTCGTCCCTGAGGACAGAACAGTTCCGTCCTCGGCACACAAGCAAGAAATCCCTCTGGTCCACGTACCAGAGGGATTTCATTTCTGCAAAAACAGCCTTAAGAGGTCCGAGGCTGGCTTTGATTTTTAGCGAAGTGACGAGAAGCACGCACATCATGCTGACATAATTTCACTGAAAATGAAAGTGAATTGAGGTTATCAGCTCATTTCACTTTCCCTGCCTCACTGCTCAGGGGGCTATCTCAGCCTCCTGAGTACTTAGGCAAATGGGAGGGATATCATTGGAAAGTGAAGGTATAATTTTTATCAGGCGACTGAGGGGAATGCTTGTTGATAGGAAATTTGTTCTGGTGTTGTGATCCCACACAGAAATGTAAGGAAACATTTATTTTTTAGCTAAATTTGAGGTTTACAGGGGATTCTAGGGAAGAAAATGTTGGAGGATCTATGCAAGCCACACCTTCTTTAACTACCCTGGGTGTCTAGTTTTCCTAAATGTCTGGATGTGGTAGGTGTTCTTTGGTGGCCGCAGAGTCCGGAAACAAAAACGCAGGTTAACCACTTGCAAAACCGGGTTGTTTTGTGATTGATAACTTTGATGGCTCCACAATATGTTTTGGGCCGTTTCCTGTCACAGGCACTAGGCCTAACCACACGAGTGAAGTACCATTTTTATTGTGAGACTTGGGGGAATGCTGGGTGGAAGGAAGATTGTGGCTCCCCTAAGATTCCAGAACTTTGCATCACTGAAATGTGAGGAAAATTTGTTTTTTAGACAATCAATATTATAGGTTTGTAAAGGATTCTGGAGTGACAAACCCTGGTGAGAGACCCACAGGTCACCCCATCCTAAATTTTGCTAGGTGTCTATTTTTCAAAGTTTGCTAGGTTTCCCAAGGTGCCGGCTGACCTATAGTCCAAAATCCACAGCTAGGCACTTTGCAAAAAACGCATGTTTTCAGTGAAAAAATGTGATGTGTCCATTTTGCCTTTGGGGCCATTTCCTGCCTCAGATTTCTTTGCGCTATTTTTTATCACATAACGGGGGAACATCCCCTTTGAACACATTATGCACGTTGCATGCACGATGTAGCACAAAGTGTTGCAAAGTGGTACAATGCATGCATTGCGCCACTTTGTAAATCTGGCACAGCGTTTTTGGCCATCTAACGCAACATTAGCGTAAAAAAAAAATGATGCTAATGTGTCGTTAGTTAGCACAAGAGGCTATTAAATCTGACCTTTCATGTCAGCCGCAGAAATATTGCAATGAACACTGACCTCTGCAATGCAAGCTGCCATTTCTTGAATGAAGTGTCATGAGGCCCATTCACACACTCACTATAGCTATACCTCATTTCTTAGCACACTAGTAATTATGATGGTGCTGCTCTGCACTGTCGTATATTGCACACTTTTCTTTTGTGTCATTGTGCTGGAACACACTCTGATGTCCCTTGTTGTGCAGTCACTTTCCTGTGATTCTGTCTGTCCATTCGCCGACTGCTCAACAGGCACAACAAGTGCCAGATGTTGTTTTCTGTCCATCCAGCAATCATTCCTAGGTTCCTGTAGAAATAACACAGTAGCTTTTCACTGTATCAAGCTAATGTTATAAATTACGCCCCGTTGTGTTTAACTTTAGAGAGGAGGATTCTAACAGAGCTGACCTGTCTGTGGAACAGATGCTCTTCAGGGAATGCATCCTGTGTAAATTGAGTTTACACTTCCCTAGGAGGACCACTTGACTTCGCAAACAGAGGTTTGGGGTTTGCTGCTCCTATAGATCCCTAATAATAATTATAATAGTCTTCCTCACATACCATAACAGGATAAATTTAGGCCACTAGATTTGCATTATCATGGCACTATTTGTGTTATACAGTTTTCTAACTGCTATTCTGATATTTACAATTATTGCCAGTATTACAATCGCATCTAATTTGCTTCATAATAGACTACGTTAGTTGCAACAAAATATTGTGTACGTTTCATTGTGCCTTTTTTACTGTTGCTATGGATATGTATGACTGAGATAATATATGAAAAGAATTGAGCTGTTTCACCACGGTTCCCTAAGAGGGGTTAGAGTGTTGTACTTTTTGGATTGCCACAAATGCTTGCCACTCTGTGAGGTTAGGAGTGCAAGAAAGGCACCGTGCGTTAGCTAGGTATTTTTAGTGTGACAGTACTGATTTGGCAGAAGTGGCACAGCCTCTGCATTCTGATGTTCTGTTGTCCCTTGGCACAGTTCTGCAAAAGCAGAATCTTTGGGACAGAACTTCATGCCACATGTGACACCCTTTCTTAACCTTTAATTCCTATTTTCTACTGTCATGGAAGATTGAGAGGACTGGACTTCTTGTGTATGACTTTCATGGAAAAGGGAAGCATAGATCTACATCTGTATCAGAAGTAGGCAACTTGGAATAAGTAATGAATGCTAAATTATTATCAGTCTGACACACATAAATGTATTAGCTAAATTTGATTTTAATGTGCGTATTATTTTGGGCACAAGCTTCTACTATTCTCCTGAAGTGGTAGTAAATTTATCTTTAGTTAATTGAACACATAGTGAATGTTCCTCACTATATCATTTCTTGGATTTTGTGAGACCTTTCAATTTACTTTGACTCTCAATCTCAAATCATGTCATTTTCAGATTCAACCAAATTGACTATTATTGGAAGAAAAGAAAGTCTGCACATTTGTTCCACAACAACTAGTAGGACAACCCACACCCATGGAAAACGAAAGGCACAGTCATCTGAATTGGCAACAGGTGATTTATTTGAGCAATGATGACAGGAAGATTGAGTAGTGTAGGGAAAGTGATTAATGTGGCGCATGATGGGTATTTAGCCAAACTCATTTTTTCATGTTTGAGTGAACAGTTATTTAGTTAAAAGTACTTGTGGCAGCCTTTGCTCCTCAGTCTGTCATTCCTTCTGAGTCCTCATGGACCCCATTTACACTGACGCTGTATTTCTGTAATTTTCTTTTCTAAGTCAACATATCTGTGTTAGGAAAACCCAATGGTGCTTCTACTCTGTGGTTCAGCTATGCTCTCAAGATAGACAATGGCAAAATTCAGTTGCAGCAGTCTTTCTGTAGTAGCATTTTTCTTTTTATAGTTTTGAACTGTGTGTCTCTTCTCTATTTTACATGTTGGAAAACTAATATGAGAGTCTGTGGGCTGCTAACTAATGTTTAAAATATGCTAGCTTTTCTCTTCCTTTCCTTCCACAACAGATATTCTGTGCGCATGGGAGTGGGTGACTCTCAACTTTCCCCTAATTCCCCCACCCATCTATTGATTGACTGTCTAATGATCCTCTCCAAAATGGTGTGATCGATTGTCCTGTAATCTTTTCCCACCATTAACAGATCACACAGCTGGTAGGGCATAAGTGGTATATACAAAGCTAAACCTTTAAAGCAGGAGGGCAAGAAATTTTAAGCCACCCCTACCATAACCCCTACCTTGACCCTGGCACACTCTGGAGCTGGAAATTGTCAGTGAAAGTGGAAGTTTTTCCACCAGTTATACAATTCAGAAAAAAAGCTTCCAAAACTCAATTGAGTTTAGGAATCATTACTAAATCACTATTAAAAAGGAGCCTGTTAGGGATGTCTATTCGAAATGGCTATGTGGTAACATATCAATCAATGATTTGAGATGATTTTTCTTATTGGAAAACACTGATCATTTATTGGAACACAAGTTGCAGTGGTAACTATAGCGCAAAGGGGAAGAGGTTTGCTTTGGACCCATTCTCTTGTGGGAACCAGGATTGCAGCTTCAGGGTATGTAAGTAGTAGTCCAGCTACCACTGGCTGTTCTTGCTGACATTTTCTAAAATGGAAAACAGTTTTTTTAAAGCTGCCCAGGTTTTTAGGATACTTGGGTTGATTTTTTTAAAAGTTTTCAGTTTTGAAACACAAACACAAGTGTGCTTGATTGCTGTCCCTTGCATGCCACCATCCATATGAATGTTGTTAATCACAGGGGATCACAAATTGCAACCTACTTAATGAATATGAATTAGACAGGTCATTCTGCAACTCTACGAGATTCGTTATTTGGAAACCGAGCTATTAGACATAGGTCAATTTGAAAGATAAAATATTGGTTACAGAAATATGGTATGCATTTCGCAATTGCTTTTTGCAACCAATATTATAGTTAGATATCCTGTTTTATGTTCAAACCTAAAATAATTGATAACATCCCACTGAAAGTGAAACAGCCATGATCAGTGTAAACATATAAACACTGATAAACACCTGCAAAACCACAAACTACAATGCAATTCAAAGAAAGGAAAGTGAGAGAAACAGAGTCCCTTTTATTTATTCCTTAAGATGACAACAAAATGTGACTTGTTATACAAGATAGCAACAAGAAAGACTGGTCTGACATTATTCTGCTTGAGTTTTGTTGTTTCAGGATGTCACTAAAAATAGTGTTTCTTCTTTCCTTTGCTTCCTCCTATGTTGTGCACTTGGAGTAAGGGTATAGTGTTTAAAAGTGTGTTTTAGACCTGATCTAAATATTTTATCCACAGTAGAGAATCTTGAAATATTAAAATCATATTTGATCATCTGGCAGTCTTTAATTCTTTACTGTTGATACAATAGCTAGCTCAAATGAATATTGACCTATTTGTACTATTTCATCTACCCACAGAAAGATCTTTAATACATAAGCCCTTCTCTAACAAGTCAGCGTTATTAGCATGTCAGCTGTTAAACACGCCAGGCTTTAAACATTCAATGCAAGGTGTACCCACAGGTAGCTGTCAAATGAGTGCTGTCACAATGCAAATATAAAAGTGGTGGAAACTGGATACAATACTTTGCCCAAACCAACCAGATTTATAGCTTGAAGGTGTCCCATTGTTATGTGTGGTACCTTTAGCTAATCTTCACTTTTTACACAATTGCACTTTACAGCTGGGGGTATGAGCCCATAGTTACAGTCTAAGGGGCATATTCATTTTTTTACGCTAATTCAGTGCAAACCTAGCTCTATATTTATACTTTAGTGCTAGACACATCTAGCATCAAAGTTATGGAGTTAACGTCATTTTCTGGACGTGGAAACCTACCTTGCGTCAATGAGATGCAGGGTAGGTGTTCCTGTGCAGAAAACAACGGTATGGCCCTTGCGTCACATTTATCCCCCGTGCTAAAATCATGCACGGGGCGAATGGTGGCCTTAAATAATGATGCTAAGCTGGGTGTGGGCAGGTGTTAGGGGACCTGTGGGCCTATTTCCAATCAATCAATCCAAAAATGTATAGAGCGCGCTACTCACATGTGAGGGTCTCAAGGCGCTGGGGGGGGATGAAAAAAGGAGGGGGAGGGGGGAAGGGAGGGTCACTGTTCGAACAGCCATGTCTTGAGGCCCTTTCTGAAGAGCAGGAGGTCTTTGGTTTTGCGAAGGTTGGTGGGGAGGGAGTTCCAGGTTTTGGGGGCAAGGTAGGAGAAGGACTTGCCTCCTGTGGTGGTGCGTTGGATGCAGGGGACTGTGGCTAGGGCGAGGTCGGCTGATCGGAGGTTGCGTGTGGGAGTGTGGAAGTTCACTCTTTCGTTGAGGTAGGTTGGGCCGGTGTTGTGGAGGGATTTGTGTGCGTGGATGAGGATCTTGAATGTGATTCTCTTGTCTATGGGGAGCCAGTGAAGGGATTTGAGGAGTGGTGAGATATGTTTGTGGCGGGGGAGGCCAAGGACGAGGCGCGCGGCTGTGTTCTGGATTCTCTGGAGTTTGCGTTTGAGTTTGAGTGTGGTGCCGGTGTAGAGGGCTTTACCATAGTCTAGTCTGCTGCTGATGAGTGCATGAGTGACTGTCTTTCTGGTCTCTGGGGGAATCCATTTGAAGGATTTTTTTAGAGTGCGGTGTGTGTGGAAGCTGGAGGAGGTTAGGGCATTGATTTGATGTGTCATGGAGAGGGAGGGGTCTAGGATGATGCCAAGGTTGCGTGCGTGGTTTGCGGGGGTGGGTGCGGGGCCTAGGGTGGTGGGCCACCAGGAGTCGTCCCATGTGGTTTTGTTGGGGCCGAAGATGATGATCTCGGTTTTGTTGGAGTTAAGCTTGAGGTGGTTAGAAGTCATCCAGTTGGTGGTGTCGAGGAGGGCAGTGTGTAGGTTGGTTTTGGCGGTGGTGGGGTTGCGGGTGAGGGAGAGGATGAGGTGGGTGTCATCTGCGTAGGAGAGGATAGTGATTCCGTGTGTTTGGAGGATGTTGGCTAGGGGGATCATATAGATGTTGAAGAGAGTGGGGCTGAGAGAGGATCCTTGGGGGACTCCGCAGATGATCTTGGAAGTGGTGGAGTGGAAGGGTGGGAGGCGGACTCTCTGGGTACGGTCGGTGAGGAAGGAGGTGAGCCCGTCTAAGGCTTTGTGGCGAATTCCTATGTTGTGGAGGCGTGTGCGGAGTGTGTGGTGGCAGATGGTGTCAAAGGCTGCAGAGAGGTCTAGGAGTATGAGTGCGACAGTCTCGCCTTTGTCGACTTTGGTCCTGATGTCGTCAGTGCATGCGATGAGGGCGGTTTCCGTGCTGTGGTTCTTGCGGAACCCAGATTGTGATATTTCCATGGTCAGAGACCTGGCCCCAGGTACACCCACACCAGGAAGACACCTAAGGATGGGGGGACCCCATCCCAGGTAAGTAGAGGTAAGTAGAGGTGAGCGTATATATATTCTTTTAAGTGCCACAGAGGGCCTAACTTGGGCCCCCCTACATCGCACTATGCCCAATGGCCATGCCCAGGAAATATAAGTCCCCTGGGCATGTCCATTGGCGTGGTGGGCATGACTCCTGTCTTAACTAAGATAGGAATCATGTCCATGGGGTTTTAACATCAGAAAATGACGCTAGCCTGGTTAGAGGCATTATTTATGACACCCGGCCGGAGTCTTGGGATGGCACTAGCGGGCAGTATACTTTTTGAAAAAATATAAATATCCCCCTAAATGTCCCAGAACACAATGTGACAGAATACAAGGTCAGGAATGACTTAAAGAAATTTGCAATGGGATCACTATGTGCACACAACAGCAGCCTCACCTTTATTTAGTCATGCAAAGATTGCAGAAAAGCAGTGGTGAGCTTGCTTATAGCTTCAAGGTTCATGTACCTGAGAATGCTCAGCTACAAATTAATCTGTTGCAATTGAAAATTTAAAGTGTTCACTAGGTACTGTAGTGTTGGCACTATTGACCATCTCTGCAATGTCATAATACTTAGTAAGGAGTAAATTAATAACCCCCAACTGTCTTCAGGAATAAAAAGATTTCAATGTAGCACTATCACTCTTTTCATCCGGTAACAGTCCTATAATCAAGGCAGAGTCCTTACAGAGTGAGCATGAGAGGTAATGAGATGTTTGAGAGAGGGTTGAGATATGAGTCTGCATGAGAGTGCAATATCCAGATCTCCATGCTTAAAACAATCTAACATAAGTCTATTGGACACACTGCCAATGGGGAGACACCACATACTATGCATCATTTCTCCTTTAAATGAATTACAATAAATTATAATGTATTTGGTAGCTTCCATCCCTATTTTTCCTTAGTCTCTCTTACCTGTTCCCTGCCTCCCTAACCCGCCCTTTGTTCACACCCCTGCCTTCCTGTTATTGGTTCTTCACTTTTAGAATTTAGAATGCTGACAGGGAGTCTGCCTTGGCATGTTATGTTAAAGCATTTGACTGTGGAGTGGTGGGCAAGCTGGAGGTGTGTTTGTCCCAATAAACTTTTTCAATCCTTTTATGTAGCCTTTTATCATTATTTATACTTCACAATACAGTCACTCCAAAAATAGCATGTTTTGTAAACACTGGAAAAAACTGTTTTTGTCTATTTTGTGGGGTTAGGTAGCTGAATACACACTGATAAGTACTGATTTCGAAAGGTTTGGAAGGCATTGATAAACCACCACTGAAATCCACAAAAATAAACACTAACGATGTAGCAGTTTTATTATGGTACATCTGGCCCCCAGTCCTCAAAACCTTTTGATTTGTGTGTAGTAGTAATAATATTCCATACTTTAACCACCCCTCTCATTGTAACATGTGCAATTTTTTTAAATTGAGGATCTGATCTAGAACTATGGGCCACATGTACAAATATCAGGTTTTGCGACTCACAAATTGCGAGTCTTAGCGACTCACAATTTGTGAGTCACAAAACCTGATGAACAATGACACTGATGTACAATTACACTGTTTTTGATTCTCAATGGGTAGCAAATTACCTACCTCATAAATATTCATGAGGTAGGTCGCATTAGCACCTGCGCCGGATGGGGTACCTATTGATCTGTTCAAAAGTAATACAGAACTCTGGTCATCATTAATGACTATTGCTTTTTGTCTCACACAAACATTCATATGTCCCATGATCATGCCTATTTTTAAGAAGGGAAATAGATCAGACCATTTCCCTGATTGATACTTCGGTAAAAATTCTGGGGAGGGTTAGCTTTAATAGGATCTGGGATTGGGCAGAGTTAAATAAAATATTGCACCCTACTCAAAGGGGTTTTAGAAGATTTATGAGTGAAGTTGAGCAGTGCCTTAGTCTCCACTTTATTGTAGGAAAATACACAGTTTCTAGGCGCTGTCCACTGTACCTAGCATTTATCGACCTATCAACAGCATTTGACTGTGTGAACCACAGTACGTCATGGAGGCTGCTGCTGAACATGAGGCTGGATGTTGCCCTAGTTTACTTTCTGCATCTGCAGGCAAGGGTGTGTTCTGTCATCATGGGGAACTCACTGAGGCATTTAGGCCCTCATTATGACATGGCGGTAGTACTGCTGCCAAGCTGGCGGTGAAGCCGCCAAAATATGACCACGGTGGTGATCCCTCCCATATACAGCCAATGAACCGCGGAACACCATTCACCTCCCACCATATTATGACATAGCAGACCCCCAGGATTTCTGGGGCAGGACCACTGCCACGAAAAGCCTGACGGAAACGACTCATATAAAAGGAGACACTCACCTCCAGGGACACAGAGGAGTCCACGGCCACCATAGAACCCAAACTGGAAGCCCTGCTGATGCTGTACCACACAATGGGAGTCCAGGAGCAGCAATGGCGACGAAGACCATGATGATGAGTACAGCCGCCTAGCACACAAGGGAGGGAGGGGAGAGTGACACATGCACACGCACAACACACACCATACACAAATACTACACACGGAGAAAAATCTGCTGATTAATCCAACAGCAACATAATCCAGAAGTAAAGAAAGTCAGGACAAATACCTATAGTCCAACCACTGTATTCTGGTGAGAATAGCGACCACACATAACAAAGTGAACTATATACATAAAGGGCTAATGGCTGGTCCAATTTCCCATTGCATCCCACAGGGCAACGAAATAGGCCCAACTTGATTCCTGACAGCCCAAGTCACTCCACTGGGCAGGGACATCACTGTGCAAAGCAGGCACCTCAGGGGGTAGGGTATGTGGGGGGGTGGAGGTAGTTTTTTTCCTGGCGAGGGGGGTTCCTTGGATTTGGCTTTGGGAGAGGGGGGCCTTTGCTTTGCTGTTTAGGGGGAAAATGAGTGGGCTTGGAGTGGGGGGATCAGAATGGCTGTCTTGTGCCCCTTAGTGGGACCTTTTTCTGAGGGGGGAGGGACATGTGCATCACAAGGGGGCCATGAGAGGACTGGGAGCTGGAGGTACTGGGCTGGGGGAGTTGGACCTTCCTTTCACAGGTAACACGGGGTTGGGGAGGAGGAGGGAAGAGGTCAAGGCGGGCAAGGAAAAGTTTTTTTGGTACAGTGGGACAGAGTGTGGGAGGAGGTTTGGGAGTGGAGGTAGAGGGAGTGGTTGGAGGAGTGCTGGACTGGGTTGCAGGTGCATGTATAGTGTGCGTGTGTGAGGCGGAGGGCTTTTGAGTGTCTGAGTGGGAGCATAAATGTGTTTTTGGAAGGGGCAGACAGGGTGGGAGAGGACAAACAGGTTGTGTGCATGTATGTTGTGGTGGTGTCTGTAAGTGAGATGGGTGTGCTGCATGTTGTTGTGATGGTGGTGGTGGTGACTGGGCATGTGGTGAATGGGGTGTTAGTCTGCATATCTGCTGTTGTGGTGACTATGGGAAAGGCTGTACAGGTGGCAGGATCTGGGACTAAAGATGCAGTGCTTGCAGGTATGAGTGCTGATGTGACTGTGAGGGAAGGGGAGGAGTGGGAGACAGTGGGGGCAGTGGCTGTTGTTGTGTGTGCACCTGGGTGTTGGCTGTGTGTGTGCTCGTGGTGTGATCTGTGGTGCCTTTGCTTGTCTTTGCAAGTCCTGTCTGTTGTCGTGGGTGCATGCTAGTCTGATTGTGTGCTTGGTATGGGTGGGTGAGAGGCTCTGGGACTGGGAAAAAGGTTGTTGGAGGGGGGACGGAAGAACTAGGGACACAGGCTGTCATCAAAGAGGAGGCCAGAGCCTTAAACGATCTCTGTAGGGCAGCAAAGCCACAGTGAGTGCCCTCCAGGTAGGCATTGCATAGCTGCAACTGGATGCCAGCCCCTGGATGGCATTCACTATGATTGACTGCTCTACAGAGATGGATCTCAGGAGGACAATAGCCTCCTCAGTGAGGGCAGCAGAGCTGACTGGGGCAGGGACTGAGGTGCCTGGGGTGAAGAAGACGTCCACCTTCCGGGGTGAGTGGGCAAGGGCAACTTGATGGGGGGCTACTGGGAGGGCGGTGCTGGCACAGGGGTGGCAGAAGATAATGTAGCTGGGGTGGTCCCAGAAGGGTCCGCCACCACCAGGGAGCTTCCATCAGAGGAGGAATCAGAGTCCATTGATGTAGCTCATGTCTCCCCTGTGGTGCTCCTGTCACCCTCCGACCCACATGTCCCCTCGGTGTCAGTGGGCACTGTTTCCTGGGTCCCGTGGGCTGCTGCTCCCCCACTTGCCAGTGGCCATGCTCCTTCTCTAGATGATGCTGATGCACACAAGGACAGGATGAGAAAAGGAGAGAGGGTGGGGGAGAAAGAGTAAGGGGGTTAAGGGTCCGACAGTCACCCCTCCCTCGTTGGGAGGACATCCCCATCTGAGCCTCCGCAGTCTTCTGGGCCCAGAGTTGCAGGTCCTCCCACCTCTTTCTTCAGTGGGTGCTCCGCAGCATATGCACCCCCAGGGTCCGTATGTCCTTGGAGATGGCACGCCACAATCCTTTCTGCTGATGGGCGCTGACCTACATAGGAAACACAGACAGAAGGACACCATGAACTCCACACTACATTTCGTTACAGCAATGGCTTACTTACTGCATTAATCCCACATTAACCTTACACATTACTCGTACCTCTGCATACACATTCCATGCAGCAAAAATACACTCCCCAAATGACACACTGCCAGCACACACATACATCTACATACAGCCATGTTGCATCCAAAGTACCCAAAAGATGCTCACCTGTTGATCTGGAGGCCCATACAACTGTCCATACAAGGGTAGGACCCCATCCACAAGCTTCTCCAGTTTCTCAGATGAGAAGGTTGCGGCTCTATCCCCTGTAGCACGGGCCAATGTGGGTTCCAGACACAGGACACAGCAGCACATGCAGTGGAGGTGTTGATGTGGTGAGAGTCAGAAATCAAGTGAAGTGGGATACAGAAAATGGCAGTCACGTCCGCGCCAGTGGAAACCGCCACCGCCGGCGGTGATCATCATTGGCCCCTGTGCTCCACAGACTAGCATTTTACCCACTAGGAGTTGAACAGCGGTGCAGACAGCCCTCAACCATGAACCCAAATGCCAGCAGAGTGAGGTCACTTCCGCCTATCCCTGCATGCAGGACAGGTGGTTGCCATTTCCTCATGCTGGTACTGATGGAGGTCAATGTCATGTGTCTCATAGGTACTGATGGTAGACACCAAGGCAATTCCAGTCCCCTACATACTTTGGTTTGGTTGTAGACTCTGACACTCAAATTAGATCTTATACCAGTTCACTTCTTGCAGATGAGTAGTTGACAGAACATGGAAAATGGGATGCTACTAATCATGACACACGACTCCGACTACATCTGTGAGACACAATGGCAAATGAAAAGTATGTATTTTTGAGCAAGTCAGTTTGCATGTAGAGGATATCAGTGCAAATTACAATCATTGTTTGCCTGAATTGGATGTGACTGCTCTGTGTACTCCGATATTGTGTGTCCATCCTTCCTGTTGTCACACACTTCTGATGTTTGGTTTACTTAGATACCAACCACTGTGGAGGACGAGGAGGAGGCAAGCACCTGTGTACAGACCCCTAGTCACTTTGGCTACACTGGAGGAACGCCACATTATACTCACCTATCTTCTGGACAGGGACACAATTACTGAACTGTGTCAACAATTGGAGCCAGATCTAATTCCTGCTATTCATAGCACTACAGCAATACCCCCTGCAGTACAGGTACTGTCAGTGCTCCACTTCCTGGCCAGTGGTTCTTTCCAGATGACTGTGGGCTTGGCTGCAGGTGTGTCACAGCCAATGTTTTCAAATGTGCTGAGAAGACTTTTGGCTGCCTTGCTGAAACACATGAGCAGCTATAGCTCATTCCCCCACAGTGAGGATTTGCCCACTGTGAAGGCTGCATTCTACACCATGGAACACATATCACATGTGATTGGGGCCATTGAAGGGACCCATATTGCCTTGGTCCCTCCCAGGACAAATGAGCAGGCCTACAGAAATTGGAAGGGTTACCATTCAATGAATGTCCAGATGGTGTGCCTTGCTGATCAGTACATTTCCCATGTCACTGCCAAGTTTCCTGGATCTGTGCATGATGCCTTTGTATTGAGGAATAGCAGTGTCCCACAGGTGATGGCACAACTACAGAGAGAGAGAGGGTGGTTCATAGATGAGCTTGAGGTTTCACCCAATGTATATCACTGTATGCCACCTGGAGTTGTACTCTGTGCTATTGTATATGTGTATTGTGTGTCTTTCACTACTTTCAGGTGACTCCGGCTACCCAAACCTATCCTGGCTGTTGACACCAATGAGGAATCCGAGGACAGGGCCAGATAATTGTTACAATGAAGCACATGGTCGGACCAGAAGGGTAATCGAAAGGACTTTTGGGCTACTGAAAGCCAGGTTCAGGTGCCTCCATATTTCTGGTGGATCCCTACTCTACGCCTCTGGGAAGGTCTGCCAGATAGTGGTGGCTTGCCACATGCTGCAAAATTTAGCCCTCACACACCATGTGCTATTCCTGCAGGAGGAGGGAGGAGACAATGCACCTGAGGCAGTAAAGGACACTGAAGACAGCGATGAGGATGGGGAGGAGGAGGATGTGGACAACAGGACACATCTGATACAGCAGTACTTCCAATGACACTCAGGTAAGACTATAGTTCTGTTCATACCTCCATTATACTTAAGTGCTGTGTAGCTGCTGTGTTGTGCCAAGCACAAATGTGTTCATTATGTGACCTGACACTGTTCCATCTGTGGTCAGTCATGCCAGTGTTATGGTGATAGTGAACAAGCTTATTCAGCCCATGCCATGTGTCAGTAGTGTAGCTTTTTGTAATACATGCCCACTGCAAAGTGTGTCCTCATTCCATACAGTACTTAGCATATGTTGCTAGGAATGTCATGTGACTTACAATGTGCTTACACAACCGCCCTGTGACTTCAATGTCACTGACAGTGTAGCCCACACTAGGTGGTCCAGTGGAGGGATTGGCATACTGACAACATGGCATAGCTTATACTGTGGTATCTTATGTGAGGGCCTGACATGAGTTGTTTCTCCTCACTTATGCTGTTTGGAGTCAATTGCTATGCACATTTCTGAGTAGAAGTGACCGGCTTAATGTAGGCTGTGTTACAGGGGCTCTACTTCCTTTACTTCTGAATTGAAAGTCACTAATGGTTTCCTTTTTGCAGATGTTGTTGTAGTCACTACTGTGAACTCATGTAATGCCTACAGACTGCTTTCACACAGTTTGGTGGATGGTGACTTGTGGCATGCTCACAACCTGGTTCTGAGTAGCCCAAACTGACTCTCCATTGGATGGATTCACATTTTACATAACATTTGCAGGGGATTATAAACGTCAAGACATTGCATATTGTTGTAATTAAAGCACAAAACCTTCAGTTGTGTTTGAGTGTGTTTATTGAAGTGACAAAAAGGAAGCAATAGTTCAATAGAGTGGGGTGATGGTGGATGTAATCTTCAGTGCAGTGGCCCAGTTGGTTTATAGCACAGGTCCAATATCCATGGGGCTATAGGAAAAGGAGCAATGGCAGTCCAAAGAAGACAAGGTGTTTCATTACCAAACAAGGGAGACATATCGGTGAGGCTCACTTACTGGCAGTGGCTTGGGTCTTGGCTACAGTCTTTGGTGTCTGTCTGGGTCGCAGGGAACTTTTGCAGGGTGGTTCTTCTGCTGCAGAGGGAGGGGTGTTGGTGGTCTGTGAGTCCTGTGGCAGGTCCGCCTGTCTACTCGCTGCAGCAGATGTGGAAGGCTGGTCAGTAAACTGTCTAGTGAAAGGGGCCCGCTGGTGTGTTGTGCACTCATGCATGATGGTAGCCATATCACTCAGCACCCCTGCAATGGAGGCCATGTTGAAATTTAAAGCCTGCAACTACTGCATGACCTCCTGGTGGTGTTCCCCCTGCAGCCTCTGGTTCTCCTGTAAGATGGTAAGTACCTGGCCCATCCTGTCCTGGGATTTCTGGTATGCTCCCAGAACATGTGACACTGCCTCCTGGGAAGTCGGTTACTTGGGTTGGTCCACCCCTTGGCGCACAGCTATGCTCCCACTGGCCCTGGCCCCCTGTGCCTGTGTCTCCTGAACTGTGTGCCCACTCCCACTGACACCAGTACCTTCATCGTCTTGCCTGTGTGGTGTTGACTCGGGTCCATGTATAGGTGGGCACACTTTTGATTGTCGTCTCCTGGGGACAGAGGTTTGGGGACGTTGGGTGTCTGCTGTGGTATTGGAGTCTGATGTGGGAGCCTTGTCGTGAGCTGGGTGTTGACTATGGTGTCTGACTGACTAGTGGTCAGTGAGATAATCTAGATCCAGAAATCCAGAGTTGCTGTCATCACTGGAGCCTTCTTCTGGAGGTGCCCTAGGTTGCTGTGGCACATGCTGACCTATGACATTGGCTGGGGTACCTGTGAACATGTATCAGATTTGTTACAGTCATTGTCAGTTAAATATTCTGCATTTCTGGCTTTCCCTATGGGATGGGTGTTGTCCTTCAACCTTTGGCTAGTGTATGATGATGGATTGGGAAGTTGGTAGTGCTACATGCTGCCCATGCATTGCTGTTGTAGAGCTTGGAGGGGTGTGCTTGCAGTGGGTAGGGCACGCAGGGGTACACAGTTGAAGGTAATTATGGGGGTGGTTCTCTGTTTGGGATGGAGTGGGGTGAAGGGAGTCAGGGTGAGGGGGTGACTTGCCATGCAGGTATCAGTGGTGGTGGGTTGGTAATAGTGACTTACCAGTGTCCAGCCCTCCAGTGATTCCAGTGAGGCCCTCTGAATGCAGGTTAGCCAAGACTTTCTTCTCCCATGCTGTCAACTGTAGGGGAGGAGGTGGGGGTTCACCGCCAATCTTCATTATGGCAATGTGGTACCTTGAGGCCATTGCACATACCTTCCCCAGTAGGTTGTTCCACCTCTTTAGAATGTCGTCCCTTGTGTGTCGATAAGTTCCCACAGAGTTCACATTGTCCATGATCCTCCGCCATAGCTCTATCTTCCGGGCAAGGGAAATCTGCTGGACCTGTGCACCGAACATCTGTGGCTCTACCCTAACGATTTCTTCTACCATCACACACAACTCCTCATCAGGGAAACGGGGGTTCTTTTGTGGGGACATGCCTATTGTGTGGTGTATGTGTTGTGCAGAGGGTGTTAGATGTTGAGGTATGGTATGTGGTGTGTGATGCAGGAAGGGTGTATAGGTGGCTGTGGGTTTGTGTGTGCAGTTCTAGGGATATGTGGCTGGCAAAGTGTAGCGGAGACGCGTACTCGCGGTTCGGCGTTCTTTGATATATGCGAACGCTGCGCTCGTAATATTTTACTACAACGCATTCACGGATGATACCATACTAATACGGGAAGTGCATTGATATTATTGGACTCTGGATTTAAGATCTGGAGAAGTTCGGTTTATAATGGGAACAACAGATAACGCTTGATAAATACGGTCAATTGTCATTGGATTTGTAGGATCTTTTTTCATTAGGAGCCCTGAAGAAGTCGTTCAGGATATAGAAAAGAATTTCCCATGACGAAACACGGGTTGGCTTGAATTGTATTATCATGGAGGGGTTTCCAAACATTTGAAGAATTGTATTTGGATCTTTGGATCGGATTGGACATTTCAAACTTATATTAAAATTGGAAGTTTGGTTTCTTCAAGATCATTTATTTGGGTCATATGTATATTACAATTGTGTGTGAATGGTGTGCCGCATATTGTATTAATATGTGGCTGGCAACGTGTAGCAGTATTTTTGAGTTTGCAAAGAATTGTGGGTTGTGTAGGGGTGTGTTTTATAGTGCTGTGGGTGCGTGTGTATTGTGTGTGTATATGTGTCAGGTGTGGGTTTCTTAATCTGGCCAATGTTGGCTTCTGTTGGTGTTGAGAGGCCAAATCGACCACGGCGGTCCACACCACCAATGGGTGACCGCCGTTGAGTGATGGCTGTGGTGATTCATGGGTCATTATTTGGAGGGCGGTGTGTTGCAGGCGTGGCAGAGAGGGTGGTGGGACCTACTGTTTTTCGCCTTCGTTAGGTCTGGCGGGATTGTTGTTTTAGCTGCTTTTAGCTGCTTTCTGGTGGTTTTGTGTTTGTGTGTCATAATCTGGTGGGCAGATAGCCGTCTCTGTGGCGGTCTGTTTACGCCCATCACGACGGCGGTCTTCTGAATATACCACCAATGTCATAATGAGGGCCTAAGTGTTGTTCTCTTTTAATGGCCAGATTTGGTAGTCTTATATTCACGCAAATGAGGGAGGCATCAGATTCCTGTGGCTTCTTGGTGACTAGAATTAGAGGGACCCAGAGTGTAGGGCCTGTGACCCTTTTGAAGATGCTGGCTTGCTCTTGGAGTTGCAGCTTTGTGTTTAACATTGGGGAGCTGATGGAAGGCGATGCACATATGCTGAAGTGCTGCAGGAGCAACAGACCCATCAACATGCATGTGGACGGGTGGGCCGACCATGCATCCAGTGCCACCGAAATTGGGTGTGAATTCTAGAACCAGTTCATCAAGATCTGTGACATGTACGCTGAACGTAAACGGCACTAGGTTGAAACCCGTCTGAGTGGGAAACCCAACCCTTCTTGAAAACATACACTTTGAAGCTAATCTGAGAGTTGTCATGGGTGATGTTCACTGTTAATACTCCTGCTAGATGGAGGGGTGACAGGTTGCCAAAGGCATAGACTTAAGGCAAGCAGGTTTGACAGGTTCTTCCACACTTCGGCAGCCATTAAGTTTATGGATGCCCCTTATCAATAAGGGCTGATCATGACTGGCCTTGTATGTTAACTTGACAGGTAGGGAGGGGCCTATGAGTGTTGTCATATGGGTCCAGTGTTCAGACTACAGAGACTACTGCTGGGCTGTCATCATCCATGTCGCTGTCCATCAGTGCGGTCGGGTGAGGGCTGATGGCTTTGAATATTTTCATCTGTGTTGTTGCGGGTAGCTTTAGTATTGAGTGGAATACTTTGGAGAAGTAGTTGAGTTTGCTGTAAGTGCTGCAGGTTTTTCCACGTGCTGAGCAGTCACGTGCATGGGGGCGGTATGGGCTCCTGGAGTATGCATTCGGGCAGCTTGGATGGGTGCACCCTTGTATGAATTGTGACCATATTTAATCCTCCTCATCTGGGAGTGTGCATGTGTTCGCCAGTTATTTCAGACAACTGTAGAAGATATTCACTGATTCATCTCGTCTTTGGCGCACTTGCTGCAGCAGGAAGCACGCGTAGTCTAGGTTGGCGTAAAGTTCGAAGTGAGAGGTTATGGTGTTTTTTAGTGTGATATAGGTTTGCGGTGGACCAGGTTCCATCACTGTGTTGGATATTTCATGGATAACTTCCCTTCCCAGGTGTAGCAACAGCAAGGGTTTCTTCTCTTTGTCACCGTCAATGGTGTCAAAGTAGGTCTCCAAGTGTTTGACCCACGCTTTCCATATGGCTGCTTCTGTAGGTGGGGCCCTGTGACAACGAATGGTTTGAGGGCCAGGATGGTTGCCACTGTGAGAGCCTTCACTAGGGCTGGGGGTGCAGTTCCTCGCTATGCTACGCAGACAGTGGTGAGAGGCACGAGGCTAGCCTCTTAGCGATCAGTGAGGGCTTCTAACACTGCAGTCGTGCATGATAAGTGACTCCAAGCTCCAGCAGGGTGCGTATGAGTGTCAAAGCAAGTGAATTACAGTACAGGACTAGGGCAAGCCACTGGTAGGAAGGCGTACAGGACACAGAAGAGCCCCCGATCCCAGAGCAGTAGAGAGTGCAATTCTGAGCTGGAGCACAAACGTGCCTCAGTGGAATGGCTGGAGTGATGTTAAACAGTCAGCAGGTGGAGCCTCAATGTGCCCATGTCTTTAATGGAAGGAAAATGCTAAGACAGGGTGTTGAGATGTGAAGACTTGCCAATGTATTGGGCCTCTCCTTCTTTGTGCTTCTGGTAGGAGATCTTTGCAAGGCGCTCTCCTGATGCGCAGGCAGATGCGTGCAGGCCGCTGAGGCAGAGCGGCAGACGCACAGCTGACTCAGGCCCACTTCAGTCACTTTCACAACCACCTTTACAAGAGCTGGGCAGGGCTGTGAGTGTGAGAGAGTATGTGGTCCGCAGGCAGCCAAGGGACTGGATTGCAGTGCGTTGCTTCCACATGTGGCATTGCCGCCAGGGAAGAGCGGCACCTGGTGCAGGCAACACCCAGTGCACAGTGGAGGTACACGTAGGGGGCCGTGTGACCTCCTCATCACCAATGTGGAGGTCTGAGTGCAGTCCGTATGAATAACAGCTCCAGACACCAGGTGAGGGGTCACAATACTTTATTAGTCTCATCAAAAATAACCACCCCCGCCAGCCAGATGCAGCTTTTATATCCCTGGCGTCTAGAGACACGGCTATGCCATGAACTACACGTCCCTAAGGAAGACTTTTACAGTTCCCCCTGCCACTGGCCTCATCATGGTACTACCCATGGGGCAAAACACTACAGTGACAACTCAATGTGCACCATGAGAGTAGGAAAATAAATCTGACTTGTCTAACAGTGAGACACACCTGAGGAACTCTTCCCAAAGGTCCTATATTATACCCAGAGAAAAAAGATAGCAGTTTTTTGGCCTATCTCACAGTAGACGTTGTTTTTAGTTTGCTTTTCATAGAATTTTGCTGACCTATTTCCGGAATCTTGCTAATGGCTACATATCTGCATTATTGCTGTAAGGCGGGGCTGTGTGCATGTCTGAAACTGACACAGGCGTCCTTGTGCGTTTTTAGTTTCAGTTCAAGAAGATAGTCGCCTATTTCTTTTCTCTCTAAATGTAATTATGAATCCCAGCGGAAAACCAAGAATTCCCTCTGGGAAGTTTGAATATCTGCTGTAATCTGTTTAGGCTGTTTTTTTTTGCTTTGCAGTGAGCAACTTTTCACTCCTGAGATGTGTTCCACTACATTTGACAGTAGAAACCTCCTTATTTTCCCATCAAGGACTAAATGGAACCACATAATCATCCCATTCATTGTGCAGAACGTCGAATGCATGACTAGTCGTGCCGCTGTTACATTTTTTTTTACACTTCTCTATTTACAAAAGAAGAAATTCAACAAAATGCCATGTTTTGCAAGCTGTTGGGACACACGAAGCAAGTGATGTACTGTGTTTGCTCGTGAACATATTTCTGGCATCTTTTCCCTTTTGATTGCAAGATTGCTTCTTTCACTACCGCCATCTGTCTCAACTCAGCCTGTGCGCTGTCATTTATAAAAACAGTGGGGTGCAATAATTCTTATTTACTTGAGCACCGCCATAAACATGCTATTTGGAATCTTAACCAATATGTTTACACTTTCGCATGTGAAGGCTCTAACGATTGATTTGTTTCGAGAAATGAGCCAATTTAGGAGACGCGAGCGCCATGCTAATCGTATTGAGTCTGGAAACAGCTTGGATGTGCAGACGCAATTTCAAAGGCCTGGCCTACAGCAGTCTTTGGGTCACGTCAAATAATTCGATGAAAGAAATATTTCTCCTGGTGTGAGGTAAAAATGTTCAAGACCAAGCCGCGCACGGCATACTGCTAGATATTTCCAGGCAGATCTATCAAAAATATTTTCTTCATGGATTATTTCAGATTGCAATACTGCCAGGTTTTTGCGTACTGCAGCTTCATTCCATGTAGTGCGCAAATTAAAAGGCGAGATGAGCATAGTATGCAGGTTCCCTAGATTATTGATGGGGCCCAGGTCATAGGAGCAATTCCGTGGCCAGGTGAGATGGTGTAGCACCAGCTACTATGCGCCGTGCATATTTTCATGTACAAACCACTTGGAGGCACCTAAGAGTTTTATGATCATGTTTTGTTTTTATTGGTGCCCTGGAAATGCTTTCCGACTGTTTGAATACTATAAAAAATAAACTACGTTAACCCAGGTGCAAATGTTATAAGAACATTTAAGCTATTTTATGTAAATCGATGCGCATGTATCACTTATTAAGGAGTTGACTTTATGAATGAGTTAAAATGGCATATAAAAGAAACGGGGTACACTTAATTGAGGATTTTAAAAGGGCAGCTTTTCCTTTTCAATAAGTAAATGTTCTATCTTGAAAGTTATAATGCATGGGTGCTAAAGGTAAGAGAAATGAGGGAAGGTTTAGATGTCTGACACCCCACTTCAGTTCCCTTTAGAAATGCTAATCCCTCTTTCACACCTTATCTATCTGAAAGGCCCCTGACCTTGCACTTGTTCAACCATTAAACCATGGGAAAGGATCTTGCCAGACTCTTGGGCATATGTCACAAGCCCAGGCCCCACAATCCGTTATAGCTTGGTGCCTATAGAGATGACTGGCTATCTAGCTCACTCTTGAGTCATAAGTATGCAGATACCATCAGGTCCGCCCTGGAGGAAATTGTGCAGCCAAATCTGTGTGGTAACGGCAATGCCGTATGCAAATAAATAGGGATAAAACTCTCTGAGCACGTATTTCCATTGAATAGGCAAAAGGACTTTTCAAGTAAATTGCAGGCAATGCAAGTACCAAAATGATCCATGGTTAAGAAATAAAAAATCTCTCTTAGGCTCATCTTATAGAGCAAATGTACAACACTGCAGTATGTAAATCATGCTACCACATCTACTGAAACAGAAGTGCAAGATGGGAGAAAGCATGAGCTTCTGGTTATGTTATGTTCCGTTGTATTTACATAGTGGTTCGGTGTCAGGGTACAATTCTGTAGGTTAACGTCCAGTATGTGCTTGACCGAGAAATGCAATAACAGGTCAAGTTGTAATAAGGATTAAATACAGAGAAAGTAAGGTGGAAACTGGTCAAAATGTGAAAGACAGCAGGCGACAGGAAAATCACGAGGGATAGGGTAAGAAAAGAGGGGAGTGTGAGCGATCGAAAGGGAAGATAAATGAGAAGGAATTGGATGGGGAGATGAACAGGCATGGAGCAAGACTGATCTTACTGAGAGAATACAAAACACAGAAGGTGGGAGAACTCATTGATGCAAGGTGGGTTCACGTATCGTAGAAATGCGTTAACTGCTATATTATGACGATAGACAAGTCTAGTGTCAAAATATAAATATGGAGTTCAGTTTACATTGTCTTAGCATCAAAAATGTTCACGCCAACACTGCGGTGACAAAGTATAAATATGCACCTGAGTGTCCCTTTACACTAAACTGTTTTACCCAATGTCCACTCAAATGCATTGGGATGAATTTGTGCTTTTAGAGACTCCCATTAGGAAGCTTCTCATTTATAAAGTATGGATGATGATAGAAACTGCAAATACGATTTGAGATCCACAAGCCACACCTCTGTTAGTAAGAAGGTCCTATTTCACTGAGCACTTCCTAAATAAAGACTAACAGGTCTCTCAGTAAACTATACATCCCACTTTGTCTGCAGATAGTGCTAGATTGCCACTGCTGCTTGTTTGAAGAGAACTCAGGAAGCCTGGCTTAGGCAGAAGATTTAGCGTAGGAAGCCATCTTAGAGGAAAAGTGTAGGAGGAATAATCTCTTGGAGCCATTGGCTGCGGGAAGAGACACACATCTTCGGTTGACCCTCTTGTATTAGTTCAGGTCACTCCTTCCCAAACTATGGGTCGTAACCCTCTGATGGATTGAAGTTGATTTTTATGGGTCAGCAAAGATGCCTTTAAATTCTGTGTTTAACTTGTCACATTTGCTGGTGATTCAGAGACAGGGTTCACATTTTAGGATGCTTTATTCTTTTTACATGGGGACTGGTGTTTATTTTCCTTCCTCTGACTGCAAAGTGAGAGGAGCTTTCAAAGTGAATTATGTGACAATGTAGGATGTTGTTGTTTGCAACACACAGCAAAATATAAATAACTGTACATGAACTATATGCATCCAGCAGCTAGGAAAGCAAACTTTTTTTGTAATTCTGTAGTGTGCTGAAAAACAGAGTTTTTAATAGAATCAAAACAAATCAAGACGCATAATTGGTGATGCAGAATTGATAAATATTCAAGAAAACTCAATTTCCACACATCATCATCTGTGTGCTACATAGGTTTATCAGTAGAACTGTATGTCTGTCCCAGTTTAAAGGACGTTTCAATGGAAAATATGGAGTCTGTAAATGACAAGGCAATACCACAAGATGCTTTAGTTAAATTTAAAAATCTCCCTGCCTCATGTCCATTAAAGGCAGGCAGGTCGCTAAAGATTGTGGTTCTAAAAAGTGTGTTGTGGATCTGAAAAGTTTGGGAACCACTAGTTTAGGTAACAAGGAGATGGGGCAAGACTTAGGGGCATCTTTGAGAAAAATTGCCCTGCACATAGTGCAGGGCTACTTTTCTTGCGCCCCTTGGCGCCCCCCTAACGCCATCGTGTGAGCTGCATTTAAAATATGGTGCACTATGGCTGTAGTTAGGGGACTATCATCAGAATTTTTTATGCTAGTCCAGCGCTTTGCAGGATTAACATGAAAAATTCTGAAACTAATCCTGCAAAGCATCCAGAGGCCCATTGGAACAAATGGAAGCCTCCTTTTAATGCCTGCTCTGAGAGGCATTAATAGTGGCAAAAATAATGGCACAAGGAAATCTCTCAGATTTTCTTGCGCCATTTTTTTAGCCACCTCCTAATGGGGTAACACCCCCTTTGCATACATTATGCCTGGTGGAGGCATAAAGTAGCACAAAGGGTTACAAAGTGGCACAATGCATGCATTGCGCCGCTTTGTAAATATGGCATGGCTTTTTTGTCTTTCTAGCGCGTCTAAAAAATTGAGGCTAATGTTGCAGATGGAATGGCACGGTGCTCTTAAATATGCCCCTTATTTTCTTTGGGAAACAAAGTAGGTGTTCTCAAGTCTAATAAGTGGAAAATGAATCAAGACCACAAATATGACATATGCATGTACAGTTCCTAAGTTGTTAACAGACTAGGAATTATAACTGAATAACACAGATCCCACTAATGATCTCCTCTACAAGCAGATCTCAATGCTTATGTCACACTCAAAAATTCCATTGAAAAATGTATCCATTGTTGATGGCTTGCCATAAATAGATATATTTCTGTATCTTAATTGGGCTTTGAAAGGCTTTCAATCTCCCCTCTGTATATCAGCAAGTAACATTTATTAAATATTGCATTCAAGCAAGAGTTGTTAAAAAACTCTCACAACTCGCATAAAAACCTGAAAAGCTGATAAAGACTAGAAATCTTCAGCAACCTCAGCAAACCACAAACAACGCAAGATGTCTATGGAATAGCCGTCTTCGCAGCAGAAAAAGACTATCTGGGCCAGAACCTCCCTGTGAAACATAAATTACCGAAGACCTTTTCATAATAATTTTTTGAGATATGCAACCCTCTCTGGCTATACCTTATGGTAAATACCAAAGGTGGCTAAGCCTTTCAGCCTTAATCATTACAAACTAAAATCATAAACCCATCATTCTATAAGTAACAGATTGCAAACTGAGTAACAGGACACAATACTCTGAGCACATCATCGCATATTGAAAATCTTTGAATCATGTTGGAGGTTACAAGACTTCTGAAAGAAATTTTGTAGAAATACTACTTTAAAAAAATGTGTGGATTTCGGTTCCTGAGGTTTTTTTCCAGCAAAGGCTTCACTCACTTCTCCCATATGCAGCAAGCGGCAAGCAATGCCCATTGGGCTAAAAGAGCTTCAATACACCCAGCGTCCCCTCCCCGGTCATGTGCCATAGCCTAGGCTGCAGCTTCCTAGGTACTTGTCATTTACAAGGTCTTGCAGAGTACTGCCCGGAAAGCAGGCTCTTGAAAGACTCTTTCCTTGTCTTAAGAGAGACATATTCAGCTTATCCTGCTGTTGTAGAGTGTCCTCACAGGAGAGAGTAGAGGGTGATGGTAATTAACAATATCCTATGACACAGAACCCGTGTTGGGGGCTCTTGCTGTGCAGGGCAATGTGTTTTCATATTCTAAATTGCATTAAAGGAGAGGCAATTACTGCCCATTTACAGAGGATAAGAGAGAGCATCTGTACTTGAAAGGCTTTTTCTGACCTCTTCACAACTTGATTGATATCTGTTGAGAAAACCAGACAGAAAATGACAAATTATATTGTATTAAATTACATGTACATAACCCTTACTACCCAAAATGAGAGATAGCAAGTACTGTATAAATACAAAAAAGGAGAGAAAGAAGTTTTTGTTTTTAAAATGGCTCTGTAATAATTCACCATTTATCTGGCAGTTCAGACTTTGACTAACAGAATCTAGCATTTGGTGGGGTTGGGGAGGCTGTCTTCTTGCTCCTAAAGATTTCTAGCACTGCCTACAAAAGAAGAAACTGCAAAGTAATATCAGCAAATTGGGTATTTAATTTGTGTCAGTGGTTCCTGGTGGGGGCCACTGGAATTTATTAGTTCCTGTCTGTTCTGTCCCATAAGGTAGGCCAGCTATTGCCTAAGGCTTGATGTTGCTTGTGAATCTGTCAGGCAGTATTAGAACCAGAGTGATGGCATGACAATAGTTCCATGTCACACAGTTACTTTAAGAGTCACACAGTTATCCTAATAGTTAGCACACAGGCAGCACTGAAGAACAACCCGTCATTGTGCTCCTCTATATCATGATTGCTCTATGGCGCAGTTTGGGTAGGGCGAGACATGCACACCACAGCAGGGCTGCAGGGGTGTTAGCTTTTCGGAGTCCATCTAACAGAATGCTATTGTGTGTATTTGATAGCAGAACATGCAATAGAAGTTAGATCAGTATAATAATGTGCATGGACTGCACCTAGCGCTGCATCCTCTGAAGCTTTCTGCTGCACCAACATGGTATGCCCCAGATCATTCGGTCTTCATGTGGTCTTCCTGAGGGTCCTCCTTATTTATGTCTTTGAGTGGCAGAGGTTGTTGGAAACCCTGTAGAAGAAAGGTGCCCTGGCCCGAATCTGAGGCACATACACATTTCAAAGGTGTACATTAAAGCATACTGTCTGTGTTGAAAGACAACAAAGCCTTGTTTTACTTTGAACTGTAGTATGAGGAACACTTGGTAGGCCTCTTGAAATTTGTGCTCTATGTGGTCTTGAGCTTTTGTGTTTGTAAATATTGTTGCATTTTTCTGTTGACCATATCTATGTGGGGTGTTTGTTGCCTGTATATTACTAATGTACAAATTGTGATACAATGATATACACAATACAAAATGGATTATGGCCTTCTGATATATTTGTGATTGAATCCGGCATAAGGGACACTTTTCTCTTGTTATTGTTACTTACCCCGTCCCCTTGAGCAACTAAGTAACTCCTATCTTGGTATACCTCTGGAGATAAAGCTGAACATAAATAAGACATACATATATATATATGAGTTTCTGCAAAGTTAAAACAGTTCCTGCATGCACATGCAGAGAGAGTGGGACTCTGTCACAAACAGACCCTATATTCCTGTGGAGAGCCGCTCATTCACAGATAGAGCTGAGTTCCTGCACAGAGACAATTGTGTCCCTACATACATAGTGCCAAACCCCTGTACAGATAGAGTAGAGGCCATGCACAGACAAACCTGAGCTCTTACAGATGTACTGCTGATCTCCTCTACAGACAGTTTATTGTTTCCACTGAACTAGACGTGAATCCATTCGTAAATAGAGCTGAGCCACTGCACAGACAGAGGGGAGCCAGTCCACAGGCAGAGTTTAGCTCATTCAGAAATCATTCCTAAAATGTGAAAGCTGAGCTTCTGTGGGGTGTAAGATACAGGGCACCAACTCTTCTTCTGTCGGAGTACCACAGTCCTCTCACCCAGGTTAGTCTCTAACATGCCATGTATCTGATAGGAAAGGAGGAAGAAAAGGTGGGAGGAAGGCTGAGAGTGGGAGAAAATCGATTGAGAGAAGAAAATGTGAAGAGTGAGAGAGAGAAACGAGACAGAAAATAGTGAAAGAGGAGAAAGCCACAGTGTGAGAGAATATGGAAGGAAAAGGGGAGATAGAAATGAGAGAAGAACGTGACTGAGATAGAAAAGAAGAAAGAAGTAGGGAAGGAATGTGCAGATGTCAGAGTGAGTGACCAAGCAGGACAACAAGGATGGTAGGACAAGCTTTACAGGACAATCCACCCATTTCTTTAGCTCTTTTCTTCACCAGAGTTCTGATTGTCACCTTTTCAGAGGGCAAGCCCGATGCTGGCAGTGGATGTTGCAGGCGCCAATCCCCAAATAAATATTTTGGACATCAGCACATCTGCACTTATAATGAAACATTGGGCTGGGTGGATGTTGTTGCACATGTGACTTAGTCATTTGGCAGCCATGTTATAGCACTGCAGATATTTCCTGCAGCAGCCTCAGTTAGTGCATGTGCGATAATAGTATATGACTTGGTGGCATCACAAATAAAGAGGTGGGGCTCCAGTCATTGTGCTCTCAGTGGACAAATGGTCTAAGCACTCCCCGGCAGTGCTAGCTATTCTTTCCACTTTCCAGTGAGAGATCATCAGGCATCTGCTCCGGTTGGTTCAGCAACATGAGCTCATGACCGGCTGGGGTGCAGGTACTGTGCACCGGCCGGAGCTACTAGAGAGTTTTATGAGCGTGCATATACTCTCCCACATACATGAGTCTGCTCTGGTTATGCCAGTTATCCTCATATGTCTCTAACCCTGCAGAAGTGTCTTGTGCTGTTGGTATGCACCATAACAATAAATAATCTAATGTTTACACAGCTTCAGCTGCTTCACAAACATGTCTGCCACAACTGTTTCTCATAACACATTTCTGGTGCAGCATACGCACATTTGAATCACAGCATCTTTGCCCAACCCTCTTTCATTCAGAGAAAAAGAAACTGCGACTGAGTAGAAATGTGGCCTAAGCATAAGTAGTAGTTTTAAAAGAAACTTAACATACAGCTCATAACATGGAAATTGGCTATATAGTTGCAATTTATATTGGCTCTTTCCTCTCACAGCAGTGCATAGCCATTTGAAGAAAGGATTTCAGGGCCAAAGACTGCATACAAATTCATCACCCGTGTGTACACTAGCTTAAATGATAGAACATGCCACATGTAAAACAGATACTCAACATCTCAACAATAATCTCTATTCCACCCTGATAAGAACAATGGAGATATGTTATCTATGGGTAAATACTTACATCTTCCAGAAATACATAAATATTTGTTATATTTACTATGACATTTGAAACCAGGGTGTATATGTAAATAGAGAAACCGTAGCGTCAAACGAGGAACAAGTTAACCAAGTTGCTACATCTTTATGGTACCTAAATATAAAAATAATTTGATTTCAGTCTAGTCACTGAATAGCGTGAGGAAAATGACAAAATACGTATGGGAAAATATCACAAGAATTTAAGTCTACAGGATTGCTGAAGGTGAATGGTTGGAGCTTTTGTAAATACATTCTGAACTCAACATTTTTAATGTTTTATATCAACTAAGGGAGGAGATGTGTTCTAGTGAGTAGATGGAAACACGCTGACGTCAACGCACTGCTGAAGAAACCCAAAGCGGACCCAGATGACCCCAAAAACTACCGACCCATCTCCCTCCTCTCCTTCCCAGCGAAGGTCATTGAAATAATCGTGAACAGCCAACTATCCCGCTTCCTGGAAGACAGCAAAATGCTGGATTCCTCCCAATCCGGATTTCGCAAGACCCACAGCACAGAGACAGCACTCATTGCTGCCACAGATGACATCAGGACCATGCTCGACAAGGGAGAAACCACAGCGCTCATCCTTCTGGACCTCTCTGCAGCCTTCGACACCGTCTGTCACCACACCCTTCGAACATGCCTCCACAACGCCGGGATCCTCGGTAAGGCCCTCGACTGGATCTCTTCTTTCCTCTCCGGCAAAATCCAGAGAGCCCGCCTTCCGCCCTAGCTGTCCTAATCCTCCAAAACCATCTGCGACGTCCCCCAGTGATCCTCCGTCAGCCCAACACTCTTCTACGTTTACATGGGTCCTCTCGCCAACATCGCACGATCCCACCACATCAACATAGTATCCTATGCAGACGACACCCAGCTGATCATCTCCCTCACGAAAGACCCCACAACCGCAAGAAACAACCTCCTCAATGGACTTCACGCCATTGCCAACTGGATGGAATCCAGCCGCCCTCAAGCTAAACACAGACAAAACAGAGATCCTCATCCTCCGCAACAACCCCTCCGCCTGGAACGACTCCTGGTGGCCTACCTCCCTTGTAGCCGTGCCCACTCCCACTACCCAAGTACGGAACCTGGGAATCATCCTGGACTCAGCACTTAGCATGGCGCAGCAGGTCAACGCAGTCTCCTCTTCCTGTTACAACACCCTCGGCATACTCTGCAAGATCTTCTAGTAGATTCCCATCAAAACCAGAAAGACAGTCACCCACGCCCTAGTCAGCAGCCGACTTGACTTCGGCAACACACTCTATGCAGGAACCACGGCCAAACTACAAAAGAAAATGCAACGTATCCAAAATGCCTGACTCATCCTCAACGTCCCATGCCGCTACCACATCTCTGCCCACCTCAGAGACCTACACTGGCTACCCGTATCAAAGAGGATTACCTTCAAACTACTCACCCACGCACACAAAGCCCTCCACAACACAGGTCCAGCCTGTCTCAACGACAGGCTCACCTTCCACACCCCCGTCTGCCACCTCCGCTCCGCCAGCCTCGCCCTCGCCTCCGTCCCCCGCATTCGCCGCACAACCGCCGGAGGAAGATCCTTCTCTCACCTTGTGGCCAGGACCTGGAACTCCCTAACTCTCCACCTACGCCAGACCCAGGACCTCCTGTCTTTCAGGAAACGCCTCAAGACATGGCTATACGACCAATAGCTCCCCAGCGCCTTGAGACACTGACGGGTGAGTAGCGAGCTTTATAAATTACGCGATTGATTGATTGATAGATCAGCTTGTGGATTTAGGTTTTAATCAAGCTTAGCACTTGGCTGAAATCTGTCCGGTTCTGAGGAAATTACTCAGAGCTCTGGATCATTTTCTTCATGTCTCCTGGCCTCTAAAAGTTACTTTATTTTGGGGAGCATGATTTTGTTACTCCTTTACCAGACCTATTCCACAAGCTGTTCCTCAGGTGGCACAAGAGGGTCAGTGCCACTGGCCTGACCTTAGTTATCAACTGTCTGTCAGTATGACTTCTCAGTTGGGTAAGGTTGCTCCTCTTTCCAGCTGGACATTCTTTCACTGTCATCACTCCCAGGCCAAGTGTCTCATTCTAGTGCAGGTGTTTTGAAGAGGGGAGTTGTAGAAGGTGAGCCTCACTTTCCAATACAAGGGGCCACATGATTACTCTATCCTGGCCTTAACTCTCTTGCACATAATTCTGGGACATTTGAAGATGGGGACTTCAAGTTGTCTATGAAAAGATTTTCCCTGAAGTCTTCAGCCCCACTCCCAATTGACACTGCTGCATGACTCCTTCCTACCACAACTTCAAACGGGATCCCCTCCTGTGTCTGACTCCAGAGGTATAAACTTCGTGTAGGTTTGGGCTTGCCCAAGCAAGATGGAGTGTGAGAAGTCAAGAAACACATGCAGATGTCTTCCCCATCTCTTCCTTTCCCAGGAACTGGAAGAAACACTATTAATGTATTTACTGTGTAGAGAGGCCTTTGATCCTCCTGCTGCCCATCGGAGCAATTAACCTGGCCCAGTTGGAGGGGTACAAAGGCATTAGAACTTATTATGGTTGAGCCTGGGAACTAGGACAATTCTTAAATTTCCATAAGAAGTACAGTTATCACATCCCTGACAGTGGATCTGCACTTGCTGTACATGGTTATCCTAGAATTGATATCTGATTGTTAGCTCTAGTTTCGAGTATGACAAAACTGTGGAGGTGCAGATTTTGACCATAAGGTATAATGCAATGGATGCATTCTCGGGTCATCTCCATAGAATTTACTGTGAATAAGACAAAGGTGGTGAGACTCACTCACAATAAAAGTTAAAAAATCGGGAAGTCAAAAGAGAGAAATCCAGAGGGATTAAATAGGTGGAGCCCACTTTGCTACACAAATTATCTTGCAGACATGCAATGGTTGGAGGCTTGATAGACACTCTTTAAGTTCCAGCAGTGCTTAGTGTCAGTGGAAAGCACTGGCTATGCTAATAGATCTGGCCTAAATGTGCTAAAGCTGGAAAGTAAGGCATGTACAAATGCAGTTTTCATGCATTTTCACTTTAACACCAGACATAATTGATTTTCCAATATGTGTTCTTATACTGGCTGTGAGGGAGTTTCCACCCTTGTTGAATAAAATGGCATCCCCACAACTGTTATCTTGATACAAACTTTCTGCAAGCCTTGCTTCTCCTCTAAGATTCACCTCTATCTTCATTGGGTTATATATAATGTCACAAATATCTCAATTTTTATCATTTGCTGAGCTGACCCACATCCCCTTTTTATAAAATTGTGACATTACAAGCTCTTAAGAGGTTTGGTGGTGAGCTGATCAAACCACACATTCAAACTCCACTCAATTCCATTATATCTGATGTGAAAGGAGGCCCAACCCAAGCTATGTTTAGAGATAATAATCTACTGTTACAATGTTGCCCTGTAAATGCGGACTAACATGAGGATGTTGGTGCTTATCTCATTATCCAGACCATGTACCATGTTGAATATGTACATTTATTTATTGATTAGCTTATTTCTTGATGTATGTGGGGGGTTTGCAAAGTAATATGTGTAACTATTTTGATAATTTGTGACACTGAAAATGATACAGGAGAAACATTTGATGATAGGAACAGAGGGATTAGAATATAAACTGATTCAAACTCATTCAAACAGGACTACAGTTGTACATTTGAACAAGGTATTCTATCTGCTTGATTGCAGATGCAAATGGATCTAATATTTCTCGGTGATGACCTGACCACAGTCTGACAGTGACTACGTAGAATTAAATCAATAGACCTCTGAAGGAAAGTGTTATGAACCAACAACATACTACAATAAATAAGGCAAAACAACAAGAAAGGAAGCCTCATGGACCACCTGGATTTGTGAAAAGAGCCTATTGACATTGAAGGCGGTATTGTTTTGCGTGAACATCCAAACTTACACATATAAATATCTGGAATTCTTTAAACCTTAATGGAGAGAAAATAAAAGTGTAAGCATCCACTACTTAATAAAAGGACTAATGCATCCTTAAGACTCCTGGTCTCTTGAACACCTACTCATGTGTTCCTCACTCTAGATCCAGTTAGGTTTGTGTAGGACAATACTAGATCAAAGTAGACGGAAACAACAAGCAGGAAACACTCCATTGCTAGAAGGTTGCTGAGAACTGATAAGTCTTATCTGGTTTGTCCAAACCTATGCACAAATGCAGAGCCTCCATATGCATATACAAATTAATATAACAATTCTTGTGCACTACATTCTGCTACTGCTTGTATTATTTGTATTTTGGTTAATAAACCCCAGCAGCTGCCCTTTTACATTGCTCAAGCTGCTTTCTAATATTGCTCAATTCATGAAAAATATTTGCAATACTAAAATATAATGATAACTTTCTCCATAACTGCATTCCAGTATAACAAACAATCATGATGTAGATAACCATGCTTATATAAGTACCAGAAACCTAGTCAAATAAGCACATCGGAATCAAGGCACACAAAAAAAACTAAAGTACAATCATTCCCTTTCCAACAAATCTTTGAAAATGGTGTGATTCATTTCTTTAATGTGCCCAACCTCCTCTGAAAAATATGCCTACATGCTACAAAGTAAAGAGAGACACATTGGTAAAGGTTATTCAGTGCAGTTGATGAGTCTTGCATCATCTGAAACACATAGGCCCTGATATTGGCGGTAAATCCCGCTTACCACCACGCTGACGGCAACCAACGTACCTCCGCGGTGGCGGATAACAGTTCTGCATATTACAACACACACACCAAACCGACAGAATACAGCCACATACACAAATCCGCCACCCAAAAGGTCAGTGCTAAAGTGGCGTTCCAAACACCCACACCGTTACGCCAACAGAACAACGCCCACCACATCATGACCGACGAATCACCACGGCAGACATTCAACGGCAGTAAACCATTGGTGGTACACACCGCTGCGCTCAGAATGGACACCCAAAAACTAAAGTACACAACATTGGCCAATTCAAACAACACACACCTGATACCCATACCCACACCACACCACCCACTCACACCACTATAAAATACACACCACATTACCCACAACCCTTTACGTATACAAATCCTTGCCACCAGACAGACATCAAGACCTCTGCGACAAATACACACACACCCAGACATGCCTCATGCACTCCACTACGCACATACAACCACACCACCCAACACCCACACACTCACACACATCACAAAACACCCATCGCCCCACAAAGGCACCCCCATTTCACAGATGAGGAGTTGAGGGTCGTGGTGGAGGAAATAGTCAGGGTAGAGCCACAGCTGTTTGGAGCACAGGTCCAGCAGATATCCATTGCAAGGAAGACTGAGCTATGGTGCGGAATCGTGGACAGGGTGAACATAGTGAGACAACATCCAAGAACAAGGGACAACATCAGGAAGAGGTGGAATGACCTACGGGGAAAGGTACGTTCTGCGGCAGCAATGCACCAGCTCGCCATACAAAGGACTAGCGGTGGACCCCCAACTCCTCCCCCACAACTCACAGCATGGGAGGAGCAAGTCTTGGCATTACTGCATTCTGAGGGACTCGCTGGAGTAGCCGGACACTGGTAAGTCAACATTTACGACTTATCACCCCCATACCTGCATGCCATCTCACACCCTCACCCTCACTCCCATCACTTCACTCCATCGCACACACTGCACCAATGCAGATGACCAACACCAATGCCAAGCCCTGCATGACATACCAATGCATGGACAGCCCTCCCAGTCCTGCATGGACACCCACCACCAAAGCATGCACAGCATAGGGGAACTAAAAATCCCACATTACATCACCACACACAATCAAAGGTGGCAGGGCAAAAGCAACCATAGAGGGGAAGATAGGGATGTACAACATGTCACAGGCATGAAGCATAATACATCTATTACATACCCACAGGTCCCCTGCCAATCTCAGTGGAGAGGAGGTGCCACATCTATCCAGTCTCCCAACAGAAGATGCCCCAGTGTTGACAACAACTCTGGACTCCAGGATCTGGATCAATGACCTGGCCCATCAGAGACTACTGGACAGTCGGTCACCCCAGCCAACTCACAGTCCACCCCAACCAGTTACCAACACCACAGCACCCACCCAGCGTACCCACACCTCTGTCCCCAGGGCACGTCAATCAGCAGTTTACCCACCTGTACAGGGACCCCAGTCCACACCTCATACCCATCAGGGACCTGGGGTCAGTGGCAGTGGGCACACCGTTCAGGGTATAGGGGCACAGGGCAACAGGGACACTGGGAGGACCGCCGTGCTCCGGGGGAGGACAGGCTCAGGGAACCAACTCTCCATGAGGCACTCACCAATGTCCTGGATGCCTACCAACAATACCAGGACACAATGGGTCAGATCCTGAACAACATGCAGCAGAACAAGCGGCTGCAGGACGAACACCATAAGGAGATCAGGGAGGACTTGAAGGCACTCAACACCACCTTGATCTCCATAGCAGGGGTGCTGGTAGACATGGCCAACATCATGAGGAAATGGACAGCACACCAGTGGGCCCCTACCACTAGCCAGTCTAATGACCAGCCCTCCACTTCTGCTGCAGCTAGTGGACAGGACCCCTCCCCCTGCAGAAGGTGAACCAACCAGCAAATGTTCCCTGTGAACCAGACAGAAGCCAGAGACACTTACCAAGACCAAGAGCACCATCAGGGAATGATACTCTCCTGATTGTCCCCCTTGTGTCTCACCCTGTCACCTTGTCCACTTTGAACCGACATTGCTCCCCTTCCGAGGGCCCCTTGGACACAGAACCTGTGCTACAAACTGACTGGAACACTACCCTGGACTTTCCTCCACCCCATTCCATTGCACTTTACCCTCAATTATATAGAACTACAATAAACACCCTTGAACACAATTTGAGTAACACTGTTTTATGTGTCTTTAATGTGCAAATGTGGAAACAGTCACATCAAGTGCAAATGATCTGAACACTGTGATAGCTAACAAATAATGACCTGGAACAGTCTGTAGTAATCACATCAGGACAATGTTGTCATATCACCACCATCTGGGAAATGAAAAGTCAGAGGTGCCAGTAAGTTGAGATGCAAAGGAAGTGAATGCCATCATGCCACAGGCACTCAGATAAATCAATAGTCAGAGTAATGGCCATTTCCACTGTCTCACCTGTGTGTCATTTGAAGTATTGTTGTATAACAGATGTTCTGTTGTCCTCATCCTCATCCTCTGCCTCCTCATTCTCACTGTCCTCAGGATCCACTGCCACCACAGGGTCATCTCCAGTACCCTTCTCCTGCAGAAAAGGCACATGTTGTCTGAGGGCCCGGTTGTGCAACATGCAGCATGCCACTACTAGCTGGCAGACCTTCTGGGTGAGTAGCACAGGGATCCACCTGGCAGATGGAGGCACCTGAACCTGGCCTTCAGGAGGCCGAAGGTCCTTCCAATAATTCTCCTGGTTCGCCCATGTGCCTCATTATAACATTCCTCAGCCCCTGCCCTGGCATTCCTCACACGGGTCAGCAGCCACAATAGGTTTGGGTAGCCAGAGTCACCTGCAAGTATTGAGGGACAACATTTGGCCTTACACAATCCTATGGGGAGAACACCTGAAGGCATACACTAACATACAGTGGGTGGGGAATCTGGCTCATCTATTAGCCACACCCTGTGCCTCTGTAGTTGGGCCATCACATTTGGGATGCTGGTATTCCTCAGGACGAAGGTGTCATGCACCAACCCAGGATACTTGACAATGACATGGGAGATGTACTGGTCCGCCAGGCAAACCATTTGCACATTCAGTGAGTGGAATCTCTTCTGATTCCAGAACACCTGTTCATTATGGTAGGGGGGAATAACTCAATATGTGTGCCTTTAATTGCACTAATTATATTGGGGATATGACCCATTAAATAGAATCTTGCCTTTACAGTGGCCAAGTCTTCCACCTGGGGGAAAGCAATGTAGCTACACATGTGTTTCACCAGGGCAGAAAAGACCCTTGCCAGCACAATAGAAATCATTGGCTGTTACATTCCAGCTGCCAAGCCCACTGTCACTTGGACAGAACCAGTTGCCAGTAAAATGGAGCACTGATAGCACTTGCACTAGAGGGGGGATCCCAGTGGGATGACGGATACCTGATGTCAGGTCAGGCTCCAATTGGGCACACAGCTCTGTGATTGTGGCCCTGTCCAGTCTATAGGTGAGTATAATGTGCCTGTCCTCCAGTGTAGCCAAGTCCACCAGGGGTCTGTACACGGGGGTTCGTCTTCTCCTCCCATTCATCTGCAGCGGTAGGTATCTAAGGGTTACAAGAGTGAGTAGGCTGTCACAATTTGAACAATGGAACCACAACCTCACTGTACATGTTGCATTTATGTGATGGGACAGTGATAATGATAGGTATGTGCAAATCTAGGCAGTGATGCAGTCAAGGTTAATCTGATAGTTGTCCATCTCCATGACATGGCATCCACCTGTCCTGTATGTAGGGACAGGTGGAAGTGAGGTAACTCTGCTGATGTTGTGTGTCGTGGCGGAAGGCGGTCTTGCACCGCCGTGCAATTCCTCATTAGACAATATGGGGCTCTATGCAGTACAGTGGCCAATGGGGATCAGCGCCGGCGGTGACGGTGTACACCGTCATGGACATGACTGCCATTTTCTATCTGATTCCTCACTTGTTTCCTGACCTTCAAAAGGAGAACACCTACACTGCGTGTGCTGCTGTCACCTGTGTCTGGAACCTACCATGTCCCGTGTAACTGGGGAAAGGGCCCCTGCCTTCACTTCAGAGAAGTTGGAGTGATTGGTGGATGGGATCCTACCACAGTACGGACTGATGTATGGGCCTCCAGACCAACAGGTGAGTACACCTTGGACACAATTCATGTGGGAAGAATGCATGGAGATGTGTGTGCAAGCATCATGTATTGGTGGGATGTAATGTGGTGGTGTACATGGTGTGCGCTGGCCGATGTGTGTTCCAATGGTGACGGAAACGGGATTGGTGGGCCATATGTGTGACAGTCTACGTGTAATGGTGTCCTCCCGTCTGTATCGCCACTGCAGGTCAGCGCCCATCAAAAGAAGGAATTATGGGGGTCTATGGCAGGCGGAGCACCCACTGTAGGAAACGGTGGGAGAACCTGATATGCTCGGCACAGAAGACCGTGGAGGTCCAGCTCGGGATGGCCTCCCAATGAGGAAAGGGTGCCCGTCGGAATCTGACCCCCCTGATGGCCCATGTACTGGCGGTGGCCTACCGAGAGCTGGATGGGCGCTTGAGGGCATCACAGCAGCCACAAGGGGGTGAGTACAGTGGGCATTACTACATTAATTGGTAGGTGGCATGAGATCCAGGTGGTGGGTGTCAGTTAGTGGGTGCCACTTAATGCCAGGCCATACATTGCAGCATGATCCAGCTCAAGGGTAATGGTTGAAAGGGAAAGTAAGGTAACCTAGCTAGGTTGCATTCCATGTCAGACAGGGCTTAGTGCATCCCAGGAGGCGTGCCTTTGGTGGTGTTTGGCCCTCATCTTGCTGTGGTATCTAGCCAAATCAATGGCAGTGCAATGTATTGTGCTCAATCCTGATCCCTGTGTATGATGGTGCTGTGTATGCCAACAGTGGTGTTGGTGCAGTAATTGACCCTGTGTTCTCTTTCTATCTCCCCTTTTATCTTCTGTCATCCTGTCCATGTGTGCATTAGCATCATCTGTCGGAGGAGCAGGGGCACCGTCGACAGAGGAAGCTGCATCCCACAGGACCCAGGAGGCAGAGTCCACTGACGCCGAGGGAACCAGTGGCACAGAGGGCGAGGGGAGCACCACGGCAGAGACGGAGGTGACAACACAGACTTAGATACCTCCTCTGATGGAAGCTCTCTTGTGGTGGCAGACACCTCTTTGACCATCCCAGCTGCAGGTACAGCCGCCACCCCTTTACCACCACTGCCCTCCCAGTAGCCTCTCAGCAAATTGCCCGTGCCCGCTCACCCAGGAGGGTGGGGAGCTCCTTTGCCCCAGTTACCTCAGGCCCTGCCCCAGTGAGCCCTGCTGCCCTGAGTGAAGAGGCTATTGACCTTCTGAGATCCATCTCTGTAGGGCTGTCAACCATTGTGAATGCCATCCAGGGCCTGGCATCCCAGATGCAGCAATGCAATGCATTCCTGGAGGGCATCCACAATGGATTAGCAGCTCAACAGAGATCGATTCAGGCTCTGGCCTCCTCTCTGATGGCAGCCATTGTCCCTGTCCCTACCGTCCTCCCTCCAACTACCACTTCCCAGTCCCAGTCTCCTCAACCCCCAACCCATCCCATGCACACATACAGACGAGTAGGCTCACAAGATAACACACGAGTAGCACAGTTAATCACTGGCACCACACTTCAACACACTAGCACCCACGCAAACACCAGACATTTACAGACACAACCACATCCACTGACTCCACTGTCTCCCCCTCCACCTCCCTCACAGTCATGTCCATACTCACACCTGCATGCACTGCTTCAACAACTACCACCAGAATCACCACACCAAGCAGCACACAAACCTCACTAGCAGACACCTCCACAACATCCATGCACGCGTCCCCTGTGTCCTCTCCCACCCTGTCTGTCCCCCTTCCCAAAGGACACAACCGCAGGCACTCAGACACCCAACAGCCATCCACCTCACATCAGCACACTCCCCATGCACCTGCACCCAAGTCCAGCAGATGTACTCCTCCAACAACCACTCCCTCAACCCCCACTCCTATCCCTCCTCCCTCTTCCTTCCCCACCGTCTCTAAAAAGCTTTTCCTTGCCCAACTTGACCTCTTCCCTCCTCCTCCCCCTGTCCTGAACGTAAGAGCAGGGTCCCAACGACCCAGCACAGCACCTCAACCAAACAGTCCACGCGGAGAGTGGAGGTGTGTCCTCGTCGTGGAGGCAAGACAGTGATGGTTTCCACACCACCAGCCAGGAAGGGTAAGGATCCCACAGCCACTGCCATAAAGGGGAAAAAGCCCTCGACTCCTGCCATGAAGGGGAAGGAGGCCACACCTCCTGCCATGAAGGAGAAGAAGCCCTCTACTCCTGCCATGAAGGGGAAGAACCCCTCGACTCCTGCCATGAAGGGAAAGGAGCCCCACCTCCTGCCATTTAGGGGAAGAAGCCCTCGACTCCAGCAGAGACTGGCAGGGTGGTACCACCAGTGGGAAAGTCACCCACCTGAGAGACTGTGGCCTTCCACTACCCAGCACAGAGAAATGGGCATGGAGCCCCCTCCAAAACCAGTGGGCAAGTCACCCACCTGAGAGATTGTGGTCTTGCACTCCCCAGCACAGAGAAATGGGCATTGGAGCCCCCTCCAGAACCAGCAGTCAAGTCACCCACCTGAGAGACTGTGGCCTTGCACTCCCCAACTCATAGAAATGGGCATGGAGCCCCGTCCAGAACCAGTGGGCAAGTCACCGACATGAGAGACTGTGGCCTTGCACTCCCCAGCACAGAGAAATGGGCATGGAGCCACCTCCAGAACCAGTGGGAAAGTCACCCACTCCGGAGACTGTGGCCTTCCAATCCCTAGCACAGAGAAAGGGGCATGGGCCCCCCTCCAGAACCAGTAGGAAAGTCACACACTCCAGAGACTATGGCCTTGCACTCCCCAGCACACAGAAATGGGCATGGAGCCCCCTCCAGAACCAGTGGGCAAGTGCCCCAACTCAGCTGAGGTACCCCCACCCTCTTCCCCCTTAGGTGCCTGCCCACTTACAACATGATTCCTCTGCAGAGTTCTGTGCAGTTGGTGTCAGGAGACAAGTTGGGCCTTGGACTGTGCCCTGTGGCTATGTGGGCCCTTTGTACTTTGGACTGGGCATTGGGCCTTTGTGGACTATTGTACATATCGTGTTCATGTGGTGGCTTTTCCTTTGCTAATACATTTTCTGTACTTACGAAATCTGGTCCATGTTTTATTGTGCCGTGTGTCGTGTGCGATTGGTTTACGTCTGCAGCTGGTTGTGTGTATAGTGTGTGTTTGGTGTGTGTTGTGTGTGTGTGTGTGTGTGTCACTCTCTTTTTCCTTCCTCACTCCCTTGTGTGCTAGGCAGCTGTACTCACTGTCGTCGTCTTCGTCGGTGTTGGTGTTCCAGGTGGAGCATGACATAGAACAGCATCGGGAAGACTTGCAGTTCCGGTTCCATGGCGGCGGCGGAGTCCTCTGTGTACTTGCTGGTTAGTCTTTCATTTTCTGTGTTCGGTTTCTGCCAGGCTTTTCATGGCATCAGAACCGCCCCGGAAATCGTGGTGGTGTGCTGTGTCATAATATGGTGGGCGGTACTTTGTCTTCCGCCTGGCTGTTGATGGCTACCGCCGTGGTGCGTGGTGTTAACGCCCTGGTGGATGGTGTGGTACATTGGCTGTCTATGGGAGTTCTCACCACCATGGTCATAAATTGGCCATAATTACTGCTGGCCTGTTGGCGGTATTTCTGCCACCTTATCACTCACCACCAATGTCATTATGATGGCCATAATGCTTTGGGTGAGGAAATGCTATTGTGGGGAGTCTAATAATGCATCTTCGATGTGGAGGGAACTACTGACAGGGCTAAACCTATCAATCAATCAATCATGGTATACCATGGTAAACCATAGTAAACCTTTGGTGATGCCAACAGATAAAAAGAAGGATGTAGGGTGGTCCAGATTAGTATTATACTATCACGTGATAGTGTGGGGTTCCTGACACGTTCCCCTAGGTGTCATATGGTCTTCTGTCATCGTCAAGCTTTACATGGAGCTTCTTGGTTCTCTTCTCACAGTTAACTGCACCAAGATTCACCAATATGAAGATGATACATAGCTCTTCACAAAAGTCTCCTCTAATTTATACATCCAATGCCTTAAACAAGCCTGCACAACATCCAGACATGGATCTCCAGTCCTACATTAAGCTCAACCTGATCAAGGCAGAATTATTGTATTAGCCAAGAACAACAAAAACAAAAAATAGAAATAGAAAAAGTTAACAAAGTACAAACCTGTCTCAATAACTTGAATCTTGACCGGTTTAAACACTAACGTTTAGTTTAGGTTACCAATATGGCGGACGGCTAGGGCATGTTTTCGCTGCGCTCCATCCCAACCACCGCGGATCCCCCTCAATCCTCCCACCGAGGCTGGCAGACCATCCCAGCCTCCCATACAGCTTCATTGTGGGTCCTTGATGGGTGGTAGCCGAGGCTGATACCTGTGGCAAGACACCCTCTGATACTGCATTACCGCTTCCCAGGCAAAATGGCAGATGTGGTATCCAGAGAGGGGCTGCCTGCGCACAAGAGGCTGCTGCCCCAGAGACATACCTCTGCACTGTTATCTACGTGGTTCCATGCATCACGGCACAGAGGAGGAAAGTGACCTTGTGGACCATGTGGTGTGGATTCCCTGGCACTGTGGGCCTACCTGGCCGTCTCTTGCGCTTGAGCAGCTGATCAGCGAGAGATCCCGTGGGGGCAGCAGGAGACCCCTTGGCGGCCGCACACATCACCAGTGTACAAAGCAGCTGACCTGGCATCCCCTGGCAGAGACCCTAGATGATACATAACCTTACTGCATCGTGGTGGGCCTGCCTCGAGATGGGAACCAGCAGGCTCACCCTTGAGGAGGCCTTCATTGGAGTGACCGGCTGAACGAGGCCTTGAGTCATTAGGCCTGCAAGGTAGGACCTGCACAGCATGCCCTGCTAACCCTGATGGCTGCTGGGCCTCCTGGATTGGGACAGGAGAAAGCTGCCCCCAAAATCAGCTACTGTGATGGAGTTCACATCAGCCAGAGAAGAATAGACCCTGCACTGGGTGCCCTCCGCCTGCTGGCCCTGACAACTGCTTATACCCACCTCTTGGTGGCTGTGGGGTTGGCCCCAGTGGGGTCGCACACACCTAAACCCAAAAGACAGTCACTAGCCCCCCCGGGATTCAGAGCATACGCACCTTGAGGAACCCTCGTGAGATTCGCAGCCCTGACCTCCTCAAGGCTCTGGAAAGGGAATGCAGCACCACACCTTGAAAACTTGCTTTGGAACCTGGGAGCTTAGTAGGTTGCCACTCCCTGAGCAGCTTAGCTCCTGCATAAGCCTTGACTGAGGGTCCCAGATGGGCAAGACAACACTCAGCAACAGGAATCGCAGGACCTTACGCTGTAGCCTGGGTGTCATGGCTGAAGCCCAAGGTGGCTGAGTTCCTCTAGGGAGGCAAATCTTGGACCATGCCACCAGGACTCCTTCTGGGATACCAGGAGAGGGGAGTCCCCCCAGTGGCCTACATCACAGGACAACTATGAGGCCACCGCTGCGGGTACTGTACAACTTAAGTAGCCACTGTCCCTACGGAGAAGGCCGGGAGAGAGACAGAGGGCCTCTCGTACTGAGTAGTTGACCTCTCCTTCACCTCTTTGAGGGCTCATCAGATCTTTGCTGTACACGGTCTAGAGGGACCCTGGACTGGCCGCAACCTTACACTTCACCGGAGAAACAGAGTGCTGCAGATGAGACTACCAGTGGCAGCAGCAAGGGCCAAGAATGACCACTTCCTCAAGAAGATGCTCACTAGGCCCACTGGACAAGGGATGGACTCCCGCTCCTCACAGACCACTCAAGACCCACTGGCAGGAAACTATGACATGGAGGGTCCAGTAACCCACTCATTCCTCAAAGCTCTTTTCATTCACTTTGTATCCCTCAGAGAAGACCTTCAAAAGGTCAAAAGAGGCCTCTCCATAGACCTGAAGTCATTCCACGCAGATTTAGCTCACATGGGCGACAGAGTTTCTACACTAGAGGATAAAGTGACAAGCAGAGACGAAAAGATCAATCAACTCCAACAAGAGAATATCTGCCTCAAATAACAGCATATTGACCTCCAGGTGCACACAGAGGATCTCCAAAAGAGATTGATACGCAATAACATCTGTAGAAAGGGCTACCAACAGCTGGAGAAGGGACCGATCTGAGACCCTATGTCAAAGCCCTATTTGCCCAAACACTCGAGACTCTGGACATAGACATCCAGCTCGATAGAGCTCACATGGTGAGCCTACCTCACCCAGCAAACTCTCGCCCAGCTGATATCCTGGTGGTTGTCCATGTTTTTCAACTAAAAGAGCAAGGGGCATTTTTATAATACCTTAGCGCTATCTTGCGCAACATTAACATCATTATTTTTTATGTTACTGTGACCCAACGAGGCCGAAATCCCTGTGCCTTATTTACAGGGTAGAGCAATGCATGCATTGCCCCATTCTGTAACCCTTTGTGCTACATTATGCCTGCTCCAGGCACAATGTATGCAAAGGGAGCGTTCCCCCGTTAGGGGAGCTGAAAAAATGGCGTAAGGAAATCAAGAGCAGGGATTAAAAGGGGGCTTCCATTCTTTAGAATGGGGCCCTATGTACTCTGCAGGAGTAGCGCCAATATTTTGGTGCTACTACTGCAGAGTACATCAACAGTGTAATGAAAAATGCTGCTATTACCCCCCACCCTGCGCCATGTGCGCCGTATTTTAAATATGGTGCACACATGGTGGTGTTAGGGGGGTGCTAAGGGGTGCAGGGAACATGGCGCTGCACTCGATACAGTGCCACTTTCCATAACTCAGCCCCCAAATCGCTAAAAAAAGTGAGGAAACTACACCAGTTACAGTTCAGGGGCAACACCTAAATGCTATATCAGGACCTCTAAGCGCTTACCCTCCGAAAGAGACATGTGGGGTAATTACGTGTTTAGCTGTACCAGGACCGCAATGTCGGCGGCGGTGGTCATTGTGAGCCTGCCACAGCTGCATGGCCTCCTCGTGGTATTCCCTCTGCAGCCTTTGGTTTTCCCCCAACATGGTTATGATCTAGCCCATCCTGTGCTGGGAACTTTGGTATGCTCCCAGGACTTGGGAGATGGTTTCCTGTTCAGTCAAGTCTTTTGGGGCCCCCAACTTCTGGCCCACAACTTCCCTCCCATGCCCACTGCCCCCATGTGCCTGTGTCTCTGGCATGGTGGGCCCACTCCCAGTGTTAGCAGGACCTTCACTGTCTGGGGCTTGAGGGGTCAACTCAGGTCCTTGTACAGTGGGGCACACAATAGTTTGATCTGTCCTTGGGACACAGGTTTGGGGTCGATGGGGTGGCTGTGATGTTGTAGCCACAGGGTTGAGGGGGATTGATGTGGGCAGGGTGAGGCAGGGAGTCAGAGACTGATGAGGTGTTCCAGATGGGCCAGGTAGGTCGTCAGTGTCCAGACAGCCAGGCGTGTTGTCCTCACTGGGGCCTTCATCCTGAGGTGGGAAAGCAGTCTCTGGTATCATCTCCAGGGTGGCATTGGCAGGGGTACCGGTCGATGAAGTGAGAGAGGGAGTTACATATTGAAGTAGTGTTTGCTCATCTCTTAATCATATGCATATAGTGGCTTGACATGATTCCCAGCAATGACAATGACAGATGCTGCACAGCATGTGCACAGGTGTGGCAAGCAGGAGAGGGGCATTAGGTGGATAAGTGGGATGTGTAGTGAGGCATGAAGTACATTGGGGAGTTTTTGGGTGGTCAGAATGCATGCAGTGCACAATGCATGCAGTACACAACAATTGTGTGCCATGGAAGTTGTGGTTACTTACCAGAGTTCAGTCCACCAGGTATTCCAGTCAAGCCCTCAGGATGCAGTATGTCCAAGATCTTCTCCTTCCAAGATGTGAACTGTGGGGAAGGAGGTGGGGCTCCACCGCCAGTCATGTACACGGCTATCTGGTGTTGTGATGCCATGGAACACACCTTCCCCCTAAGGTCGGTCCTCCTCTTCCTGATGTCCTCCCTTGTGCGTGGATGGCTGCCTACCGAGTTGACCCTGTTAACTATTCTCTGCCACAACTCCATTTTCCTGGCAATCGAGGTTTCCTGGACCTGTGCTCCAAACAGTTGTGGCTCTACCCTGACGATTTCATCCACCATGACCCTCAACTCCTCGTCTGTGAACCATGGGTGCTTTTGTGGGGAGATGGTAGTGGTTGTTTTGAGGGGGTTGCTGTGTGTGTAAGGGTGCAGTGTAGAGTGATTGATGGAGTGTGGTTGGGGAATAGTGGGTATTGGATGCTTGTGGTGTGCGTGGTAATTTTGTGCATTTTGTGTTGGTGGTGCAGTTTTGTGTGCTGGCTGAGATGTGTATGTGTGCCTATGGTGTACTGGTGCTATATGAGTGTATTGCCTGCTCTCGTTGTATGTGTGAATCGATTTTGTAGGAAAGGATTGTGGGCTGTGTGGGGGGGTGTCATATAGTGCAGTGAGTAGGTGGGTCTGGTGTCACGGTCTGCACGTCTTTAACCGTCGTAGGGTACAGTGCTAGGAGGGATGCCGGGTTTCTTACTGGTTCTGGACTGGTCAAGATTAGTGTGACTCCTTCTAGTAGCCATGGTGCTGCTGACTAGAAAAAATGCCAAGGCAGACCGTACCCTCCAGAAAGAGTCCCAGAGGAAAAAACGCAAAGAAAGAAGGAACTGCAGTGCTTATATACCATTAAACAGGAAGTGACAAACAGGAAAATTAATGACACTAAATTGGATTGGATAAGGCTACATAGAAATGAATGAGAAGAAAAGTCAAGTAGCAAAAGGATTAACACAATACATGCTGGGAGGACAAAATTACAGAAGAAGACAATATGGAGATCCAAGAAGAAAAAAGACAAGAAAAAGAAGGAAAAAGAACTGAGTGGGTAAGTGGGGGGAAGTCAGGGATGCTGCCAGGGCCATAGCGTGACCCAGAGCTCGAAACGAGACTCCTGGGCCGCATTGCGGCATGAAAAGCCAGGCCGACAACAAAAGACGGGCCACGGCGGTTCCGGCATCCAGAGGCGCAGACTGCCGGCCTGACTGCAGCGCGCAAAACGGATGCCGTGGTAGTCTGCGGCATCACAGTAGGTCCCCTCTCTGAGGCCACAGGCTTGTCCGAGAAAAGAGATAAAAACTGCAAATAAATCTGGGAGCATGGACTGAAGAAGCATCTTCCTAAGAACAATCACTGAGGAGATAATCTTACCAGTGAATCAAGAATTGAAACTTGTTCTGAAAAATGTGTGAATCACAGATCTCCTGTACCTCATATTCAGGATGGCCATCCACAGAAAGAGGAGGAGGACATTGAAAATGCCTATGGTAGAGATCAGGAACAAAAGGCTTGAGTTGTGAAACATGAAACACTGGATGAACCTTCCAAGTCTGAAGTAAATGTAGTCGAACAGCAACTGGATTAAAAAATTGGACTATTCGAAAATGACCATAAAAGCGGGGTTTGAATTAGTTCTGAGAAAAACGAAAAGGCAGAAATTTGGAAGAAAGCCATACTTTGTTCCCTGGCTGGCAAGATGGTGCTGACTGATGTCAGCTATCAGCCGTTCTTTTCATAATTTGTTTAGAAGCCAAAAGAGTAGTACGGATCAGGTCCTGAATAAGGTGGAGTCGCCGAGCAAATGATGTAACCACAGGAACAGGAGATAGCACACAAGGAATAGTTTGGAAAATCTTGGCATGGAAGCTGTAGGTGCAAAATAAGGTGTTGATCCTGTTGCACTATGAGCCGTATTATTATATGAAAACTCAGCAAAAGAAAGGAAATCAGATCAGTTACTTTGTGTGGCATTACAGAAACAACATAAATACTGTTGGAGTTCCTGATTCAAGCATTCTGTTTGTTTGTTCGTCTGTGGATGAAATCCCGATGAAAGGGAGACCTGGAAGGGAAATGAGGTACAAAAAGCCTTCCAAAAGCGTGACACATATTGGGGTTCCCGATCTGAAATGATTACTTATGGAAGACCATGTAGACGAAAATACATGAAATACATGTAAATATGCCTCATTTCTTTGGCTGTAGGCAATTTCTTTAAGGCTGTGAAATGCGCCATCTTGGTAAATGAATCAACGGTTACCATAATGACATTATTCCCTGAAGACAATGCTAAAGAACATATGAAATTTTAAGACAGGGTATGCCATGGATCAAAGGGAAAAGGCAAAGGCATCAATAATCCTGCGGTTTGGTCCGAGGTGTCTTGTTTTGAGCACATATAGTGCATGATGTTACATAGGATTTGGCATCTGTCTTAAGTGTAGGCCACCAAAAAGAACGCGGAGCAACTCCTGTGTCTTCTTAATTCCACGATGTCCAGCCACGGGAGAATCATGGCACATCTGTAAAGGCTCGGTCTGTACTTTCTTGGTTGACAAAAATAGATAGTTTTGATGATAGAAGTAGTCCTGATTCTTTTGTAATTGAAGACTCAAGATATTCCATTCATCAAGTGGAAGATATTTCTATTCTGTCTTAACACGATCAAGAAAGGTCTGGGCAACACCAATGATTCAACTGGGTTCTATTATTTTTGGAGAGGAAGTGTTAACACTTTCAGGATAGCGACAAAATAAAGCATCAGCTACTACTTTCTGAGACCCAGGACTATGGGTCACCACAAAGTCATATTGGCTGAAAAAGAAAGCCCATCTTGCCTGCTGGCTATTTCGACACTGGAAATTTTGGAGACATTGTAGATTTCAGTGCTCAGTTCTTGCTTCGAACGGTTCTTTGGCCCACATTAGGAAATGCCTCCATTCTTTACAGACAGCCTTGAGAGCAAGTATTTCAGTTTCTAACACAGAATAATTGTGTTTGGCTTCAGTCAGTATGTGGGATAAGTAAAAGACAGGATGTTCCAAGCCATCATCTTCTTGTTTCTGAAGTAAGACCCCACCAATAGCTCTCTCGGAGCGTCAGTGACCACTATACACTTCGGGTATCCGGGTGCCATAAGATAGGAGCTTGGGTAAAGGCCCATTTCATATTTTGAAAGGCCATCTCTGCACTTTCAGTCCAGACAAATCCCTTCTTCAGATTTTCTCCTTTGATGGTCTGAGTGATAAAACTTTGTTGAAGAGCAAAGTCTTGTATGAATTGCCAATAAACATTGGAGAGACCTAGGAAGGGCTGGGTTTCCTTAAGAGAAGAGGGAAAGGGCCAATCCAAAATAGCTTGTACTTTGTCTGGATCCATAGCTATTCCAGTCTGATTAATGCAGAACCCACGATACTGTACTTCCGTCTTCTTAAATTCACATTTTTCAGGTTTGCAGGGTAGCTGATTCTGTCTGAGTCTTTCCAAAACCTAAAGTACATGTTCAGTATGTTATTCAGGTATGCAAGAATATATTAGAATGTCAGCCAGATATATCGACACACTGTGATTCAATAAATCAGAAAACACAGAGTCCATGAATCGTTGAATCGTTGCATTTGTTAAACCAAAAGACATGACTCAGTATTCATAATGGGCAAATGGATTTAAAAAAGCTGTTTTCAACTCATCTCCTCCTTTGATACGTAAGAGATGATAGGCACCCCAATTTTGTAGATCACTTGGCACCTTGGACTGCGTAAAGTATTAAGGGGTAAGGGATATCGATCCTTGATGGTTCTCTTGTTCAGTCCATGAAAGTCAACACAGGGATGCAGATCTTTTGATTTCTTTGGAATCAGAAAAAGAGGAGCCTTGGCAGGAGACGATGAGGGGGCGATTAAACCATTCTAAAGATTATCATCTAGGTATTCTCTAAGTACCTTCTTTTCTTGTTCAGTCAATGAATACATCCATCCAAACGGAACCACTTCACCTGGAATCAAAGGAGTGGCGCAGTCATAAACCTGATGTGGAGGTAAAATGGGTTTGCTAGGCTTCTTGAATACATCACTGTATTCTTGATAACAACTTGGTACTCCCTGTATCATGTTAATAGTGCAGTTTGTATCTTTCCAAGAAAGGATTACACCTTTAGGGGACCAATAAGAGTTCGTGGAGTAACAGTTCTGTTGGCAAAATTGTGATAATAAAGATATTGTTCTTGTTTCCCAATTAATATATTGTGCCGAGTCAGCCAAGGAATTCCTAGTATCATGGTATGATTAGGAGAGGATATTAGGTCCAAAATGTAATATGTTCCTGATGTTTTCCAAAATGCAGACAGAGGGTGGGTATAATATTCACCAATGTTCCTGAAGTTAGCGGGGAGCCGTCTACAGTATGGACTTGTTCCTGAATCTCTTTAGGAGCTTGTGGTATACCTCTTTATTTGGCCCAAGTCTCATACAAATATATACTGCTTGCTATACAATTCAATAATGCAAATACCTGCTCTTCTTGATTCTGGGAACACTGTACGGTAAAGTACAGTATAAACAGAGCTGTGATATTCTCTTTTTAAGAACATATTGAAGGTAAGCACAATCCTCCCATCCCCTTCCTCCTCACGGGGGTGAGAGCTGGCTTTTCCCATAGGTCTCGAAGGACGGACAGGACACATCCGGATCAAGTGACCAGCCTTGCCACAATAAAGACAAAGGCCCTTTCGTCACCTATCTTCTCTTTCTGTTTCAGATAAGGGGCCACCGATTAGGTCTATCTGCATAGGTTCTTCTTCTGCAGACTTATTTGCCCAGGAAGGTCTTCATCAGAATGACGGGCTGTGGAACGGGGTAGTCTGGACTGATACTGTAATCGAGTCTTTCGCCTTTCCGTCTTACGTTCCCGCAACCGATACTCTATGTTCAATGCTTGATCGATCGGTTCTTTCAGGGATTCTAATTGAGTAGAATGCAACTTTAATCTCTTCATAAAGTCCACGATGAAACAGGGTTACAAAAGTGTATTCCACCCAAGTAGTCTCAGCTGCTAACTGTTTGAATTGGGCTATATATTGTAATACATCCTGATTGCCTTGCTGTATATCGCATAATGCTTCTTCAGCAGCAGCCTCCAACGCAGGTCATTCAAACATCTGTTTAAAGAGTTTAAGAAAGGTAGGATAATTGGATAATACAGGATTCTCAGCAGATACTAATGGGGTTGTCCAAGCGAGTGCAGGACCAGACAAGGCACTGATCCAATAACCCACCTTGGCTTTGTCAGAAGAAAATTGGAAGGGTTGGAAGGCAAAGAAGACTGTCAAAGAGTCAAGAAATTTCTTTACTTTATGAGGATCTCCAGAATATCGTGGTGTTGAGGTGGACACAGGAGGTATATCCATAGGTCGAGAAGTCAAGGCTTGCCGTAGTGCAGTATTCTCAGAGCAAAGTTGTTGTAATTCTTGGGTTTGTTGCACAGTATGAAGCAGGGATTGTGCATTCTCTATGGCATCATCATTTGTGGTTCCTCCGTGGTTCTCATGCAACGCTGGTTCCTTTGACGTTGCAATCTGTCATAGTCTGCATGTCTCTTACCGGCGTAGGCTGCAGTGGTAGGAGTGATGCTGGGTTTCTTACTAGTTCTGGACTGGCCAAGATAAGGGCGATCCCTTCTAGTAGCCACGGTGCTGCTGACTAGAAAAAATGCCAAGGCAGACCATACCCTCCAGAAGAAGTCCCAGAGTCAAAACAGAAGGAATGGGAAAAAAGCTTTATCATAGGAACTCTTGAAAAAGAGAAAAAAAAAACAATGAAAAAGGCAAAAAAAAGAAGTCAAGACCGCAGGGAAAAAGCAGGAGCGAGTAGAAAAACTGGAAATAGAAGAGAGGATCACCACCAAGACGAAAGTGTTTGCAACCCAAAGAAAGAAGGAACTGCAGTGCTTATATACCATTAAACAGGAAGTGACAAACAGGAAAATGAATGACACCATCTTGGATTGGGAAAAGCTACATAGAAATGAATGGGAAGAAAAGATAAGTAGCAAAAGGAAAGACACAATGCATGATGGGAAGACAACCATGACAGAAGAATACAATATGGAGACCCAAGAAGAAAGAAGACAAGAAAGAAGAAAAAGAAGGAAAAAGAACTGAGTAGGTAAGTGGGGGGGAGGTCAGGGAGGCTGCCAGGGACCATAGCGCGACCCAGAACTCAAAATGAGACTCTTAGGCCGCATCGCGGCATGAAAAGCCAGGTCGACAACAAAAGACGGGGCCGCGGCGGTTCTTGCATCCAGAGACATGGACTGCCGGCCTGACCGCGGCCCACAAAAGGGACGCCGCAGTAGTTTGCCGTGTCATGTCTGGTGTGTGTATGTATGGGATATTCAAAGTGTCCAATGTGGTGTTGTGTTCTGACAGTGGTGGTTTCTGAGAGCAGCAGTTTGCACCACCAAAAGTTTTCCGCCGTGGAAGAACCACTGTGGTGATTTGTGGCTCTTAATCTGGTAGGTGGACTTCTGTCGGCAACGGCGGTGCTGGTGGTGGAATTGCCTCTTTTCTGCCTTCCTGTCTCCTGGAGGTGTCGGATTTGTGGCTGTTTTCTCGTGAACTTCAGTGTTTGACTCAATACGGTGGTCGGATAACCGCCAACATGGTGGTATTTTGGTGGCCACAATCACAGTGGTCTTCTGAAAAAATCACCAAAGTCATAATGGGGCCCATGATTTGTGTTCCGCAAACCACATCTCCAAGAGAAGGGCATCTCCTGTTCCTGGACCCATCCATTTTGAATCATATTTCGATGGGAGGGCAGACTTCACCAGATCCGTTCTGTGTCTGTGTATGTGAACTCCTGGGGACACTCCCATTTCACTTCTCTGGGATGCCAGTAAAGCAGTTATACAAGATGATCTCCTTGCAATCTCTGCGGCGGACAATAAGTGGTATTGAGAGAAGCGGCAGCATCTCCAACAGCAGGTAGAACAGCTAGAGTGCATACATCACGGCACAGGCGCCCCCAGGGTGTGGCGGGAGCTAGAGACTTCCAGGAAACAAGTAGTGGTCCTGGACCTCAATAAATATACTCTCCTCTGCCTTAAGCACTCCTTCTTTGTGGGAGGGAATAAATGCAGGCGCCTACTAGCTAACAGACTGTGGGCCCAAAAGCAGGCGACATGAGTCGAGGCGTTGGTGATGAGTGACAGCACGGTTATAAAAAGAGACAACATGGTGATATCCCAATTCCAGGACTTTTATGAGGACTTTTACACAGCCCAATCCCTACCCACAGAGCATATAGATAGCTACCTACAAAGTGCGCACAGATCTCGACTAATGGCAGACCAAAGGGAAGAAATGGGCCACCTGTTACCTCACAGCCTTAGGGTGGTCATCCCCCAACTTTTTGCAGTCATCTCTCCATTTTTCTGACCCTGTTTTTGCTGGTTTAAGGACTCTGCACACTTTACTACTGCTGGTCAGTGCTAAACTGCATATGCTCTCTCCCTTAACATGATAACATTGGTTCCTACCCAATTGGCATATTTAATTTACCTGTAAGTCCCTAGCAAAGTGCACTACAGGTCTCCAGGGTCTGTAAATTAAATGCTACTAGGGGGCCTGCAGCACTGATCGTGCCACCCACATAAGGAGCCCTTTAACCATGTCTCACGTCTGCCATTGCAAGGCCTGTGTGTGCAGTTTCACTGCCACTTCAACTTGGCATTTAAAACTACTTGCCAAGCCTTAAACTCCCCTTTTTCTACATATAAGTCACTCCTAAGGTAGGCCCAGGGACTCATAGGGAGGGTGCTATGTAAGTAAAAGGCAGGACATGAAAATATGTATTTTACATGTTGTGGAAGTAAAAAACTCATAAATTTGTTTTCCACCACTGTCTCTATCACATCTTCTGCTCCTCCCCCTCCGCATGGGATGACTCCTGGTGGCCTGCCACTCTCGGAACCACTCCGACTCCCACTGACCACGCATGCAACCTAGGATTCATCTTGGACCCCTCACTATCCATGACCCAGCAAGTCAATGCCATCTCCACTTTCAACATCCTCCGCATGCTCCGAAAAATCTACAAATGGATACCCACCGAAACCAGAAGAACAGTCACCCAAGCCCTCTTAAGCAGCAAGCTGGGCTACGCAATGCCCTCTACGCATGAACCACGGCCAAACTCCAGAAGAGGCTGCAATGCATACAGAATGCCTCTGCACGCCTCATCCTGGACATCCCCCCCCCACTGCCACATCACAGACCACCTGAAAAACCTGCACTGGCTCATAGTCAACAAGACAATCATCTTCAAACTCCTCACTCATGCTCACAAAGCACTGCAAAACACCAGATCAGAATACCTCACCAGAGGACTCTCCTTCTACACCCAGACCCAGCATCTCCGCTCCGCTGACCTTGCCCTTGTAACCGTCTCAGGCATCCGCAGAACTACAACCGGCGGTAGATCATTCTCGCAGCTCGCTGCCAAATTGGAACACTCTTCCCACCCACCTGCGCCAGACCAAATACCTCCTTACCTTCAGGAAACTTCTCAAGACCTGGTTGTCCGAGACCCCCGTAGTGCGCTTTACAAATTCCTGATTGATGGATTGATTGAAAAGTGGCTTATAACAAAAGCCACCAACAAGGGAATGATCACTGATCTTTACAATTTCCTGCTATGCACCTCATCATTGACCACCACTCAAGGGCAGAAACGCTGGGAAGTGGAGTTGGAAGACACCTGCCGTCTAAGGAGTGGGCCAAGATATATTATAAGTTGTGTCATACAGCACACAATGCGTCCTGCTCCAAAACGGCCACTAAGATGATCTCATACTGGTACCAAACACCTCTTTGATAACAGAGGTACTACCCCTCCCGCAGTGACGAGTGCTGACGTCAATATGGGTCTCACAACACTCTCCTTCACATCGTATGGGAATGTCCAAGGATTGCGCAATTCTGGGTTCAGGTCCTCACGGACATAGACAAATGCCTGAATATGCAACTTCCTAGATTCCCGGCATACACTGTCCTTGGGCTGATTAATCCACTCACCTACCCATTCTAGTCTTGCAAGGGCTGACACATAGGCTTGGCTCTGGAAGCAGCTCACCAAACCATTCATGCACAATGGGGCACTCCCACACTCCCCACACACTCGGCCTGGCTACAAAGGCGATGGCATATCTTAGTCATGGAAAAACTAACCCTGGTACTAACATCTCAAATCGTTTCTTACAGAGACAAATGGGAACCATTCATAACCCTCTTATCCACAGAATTCCGAGAAATAACTTGCTCCAAATTACTGTGAATCTTATGCTTAGTGAAAATAAAAGCGCCTACACCTTAATCTCTGAGATAGACCCTATATAATATCGGAACAAATCTGATTTGGCAGGTATCTGTGAGTACCCGGGGGGAACAAGGTAGGAGGGGGCCAGTTTGGGTTAGATTTCAGATGTATTCTTGGATTTTTGAGCTATACTATTACGCTTCTAATGCCTTCTGTTACTTTGTGAAGGCCTTGATACATATAAAACAGATTTGAAACATAAAGCCCAAATTTCACCAAATGAAAGCCTCGCCAGTCTCCATACAGGGATCCCATAAGGACATCCTATACAGGGCAGCAAGTCTCATTTAGGGTCTGAAGAATTATCATCACATCACCTCCATCCTGATAGAACTCATTAGCTCTGTTTTCCTGCCTGCACCATCATCAAAACTAGCAGCATCGCATACAAAGCCATCACAATTAGCGCCCCTGCTTATCTTGTAAACAAACTCACCATCTCTTGTGGTTCTTGGCACTCCCACAGCCCGGACACCATCAGACTGAAAACTACAAAGTATAAAAATGGAAAAACAGGACAGCATGCCTGTTTCATTTATGCGCCTGGACTCTGAACAACAACCCCCTACCCATCAATACTGTCTCAACCCTGTTCCATTTTAGGAAATATTTGAAGACTCACCTTTTGAAGAACACTACATCACAATGCATTAATGTCCACAAGCTCCTATTACTCATTGACTTCACACTTGTTTTTGACCATGTACAGCACTTAGATGCATTTTGGCTATGTTTGCACTCTAGGAATACCATATACATACATATACATACATACATACATACATAAATATATGTGTATATATATATGTATATATATATATATATATGTATATATATATATATACTTACTTACATACATACCAACATACGTACATATGTCTTATGTTTTCAGTCATGGCCCTTAAATCTATATATAGCTCAATTGAAGTCAAGACAAAATGTTTCATTCATTGGAGATATTCTTAAATGCGTGTAATTTTATTCAGATCTCAGATTAGGTGGGTGCTGTCATGGGGTTCTTGATATGGATGTAGTGAGGGAACAATTTCTCTACATGAGCTAGGTTTTTTCCCCCAAATTGTACATTGGATGATGTGGGGCCCCATAATTTAATCCTAGCATCAACAGTTAGCAAGTGAGTGCGTTTATCTGGGTCTGGTTTGGTACTGTTTTCAGACGTGTAGGCCTGTAGGGTAAAGTTTGAGGGGCATCTGATTTAGGCACACAATAATTTGGGTTTGTATTGACAGGTGATTGACTAATTGGAAATCCATTTGTATGCAACTGGCATACATTTAGAATTTGACATTGCGCAGCTCAATTATTTGGGCCAAGAGTCATATGTAGATGTTGAACAGAAGACATAAAAGGAATAACCCTTGAGGTATGGTACAGGGATTAATTCAGTAAACCTGGGGGCCATTTAATCAAGGTTTCATGCAATGGTGCCGTGGTAGGTGGATTGTTTTTGTGCATTTTGTGCAAGAAGAGGCACCTTCCTGCACAAAATAATCCTCAAAGGCATTTACCTCTTTCTGAGCGTGCTGCAAAATGCAGCACACTTAGAAAGAAGAAACAACAAGGAGAAATAAAAATATGTTTAGTCATTGTGCCTTCCCTGGGAAGGCATAGCATTGTGATGCATTCCCAGGTATGGCAGTCTTGATGAATCTGGGAATGTGCCAAAATCCATGGGTGGATGCGTGGGACCAAACTTGCTCCATCCATGGAACGCCTTTGCAGGGTAGAGTAATGCATGGCAGCAAATTGCACTGCCTTGTGTTACTCCAGATTTTCCAAGTCATGCGTGGTCATGTAGGGTGGCCTTGCTTGGCTTGGTAAATCTAATTCTAGGTTTTGCGTTGCTCTGCATTGCCTTGCATGGCACAAGGACATCGCAAACATTAATAACATGGGCCCTAAATTTTTAACTGCAGTTGGTAGTTGTAGAGGGACTGACTATGCCTTCCCATTTCCAGTAGAAAAGTGTGGTCAACTGTATCACAAGCTGCAGATCGATCAATAAGCATCTGGGTAGTTCTTTAAACTTCATTCATGAAGAGCTGGAGTTTCTCTTTAATCTTAGGGCAAATTTTGTGACTTTCAAAGATCTGAAACAATACAGGTGCTGGTATTTTAATTTAACCATAGTCTTTTTTTTTTTTAAATCCTTCTGTAGAAAAAGTCCTTATAAAAATACACACCGAAAAGATTTACATATTAATTGACAATGCATTTAAATCTATCTTTAATTAATGATTCTCCAGCAAAGTGCAACTAAAATACCTATGAAGACCCATCACTGGATTTGCATAGAGATATTGATAGACCAATTACCCACAAGTAGCTCGTGTTTCTTAATAATATAGAAGACTACCCAGGGAGAGAGTTGTAACCCCTCCTGCTTCCAATTAATCAGTTAGATCGAATCCTACCAGTTGTGCCAAATTTCCCCAAATTTCTTAAGGGCTCCCATCCACTGACTCCGCACTGCAACCGACACGCACACCACATACCCACTTTACAACAAGGTGAAGTGAGGTCATCCCACCAGGGTAACACATCATGGCGGTAGGTGGTCATGACTGCCATGCAACTCACCGTTGGTTAACACTGTTGCCTATGGGAGGCAGGAGCCAATGGTGATCACTGCCGGTGGTGACAGTGATGTCTGCCTCAGCCGTGACTGACATTTCATGTGCCCCTGCTAACTTGAATCCTGAACCTCGTGCATTGAAGACCTTCACTGCTTGTGCCGCTGTGTCCTGACTCTGGTAGCCAAGAAGCCACACCCTGCAGTAGATAGGGCCCAAGCCTTAACAAAGTAATAGTTGGAGCAGCTCGTAGACAGGGTCCTGCCCCTGTATGGACAGTTGTATGGGGCACCAGATCAGCAGGTGAGACCAATGCCATTGTCCTGGATGTGAGTGGTGTGCATTGGGATGGGGGCCTTTGTAGGTGGCAGTGTGTCTGGAGCATGAACATGGATGAGGGGCCCAATGCTACATTGGGTGACGATGTGTGAGTGTGGAAGTGTGATGTGTGCTGTCCACTGCTGTCCCAGGGATGCCACTCTACATGACTGTGTCCTTCTGTCTGTGTCACCCATGCAGGTCAGCACCCATCAGAAGAATGGGATTTGGTATGCCATCGCCAAGCAGGTACGGACCCTGGGGGTCCATGCCCGGCAGAGCACCCACTGCAGAAAGCAGTAGGAGGACCTGAGACGCTTGGCCAGGAAGAAGGCAGAAGCCCTTCTGGGGACGTCCTCCCAAGAAGGGAGGGGTGCCCATTGGACCCTGACTCCTAATGGCCCGCATATTGGTGGTGGCCTACCCTGAGGTGGATGGCACTTGAGGGCACCACAGCAGCCACATAGAGGTAAGTACACACTCTCACTTGCTACATGTGTTGTCATAGTGGCTCTAGGTGGGCACCATTGGGTAGCTGTGGCGTGGGTGCTTGGTACAATGGTGTCCACTATGGGTAGTGTCCATCTGGGCAGGATTGGCATCACAGGTGTGGGTAATGCCATGCAGTCAGTGGTAGCGGGGCAACTTTCTCCAATGTTGTAACTGTGTAGCCACCTACTAACTAGATGTGCTTGCGGCTCATGGCAACAGAATGATTAGACCTGGGGGGTCAGGTCATTGGGATTAGTTCTTGTCAACCACTGTGCCAGGGGTGGTCCCAGGACCTCAATCAGGTGGCAGGCACTGCATGTGTAATGGGGTAGGGTGTGCCAAATGGTCACAGTTCTAATTGACAATAGCTAAATGGGCCTGCCAACTAGCCATGCAGGATTCTGTTGGTTGTGCAGTCCATTACATGCCTGTCTCAACTGCCATGGGTAGTAGGCAGGTACTGGACAGGTGTGGCGGGTATGCCACTCTCCATGTACATGTTTTCATCAGTAAGACCATCAGCACTTGACATGTGCTTTATTATGGTTCCCCCATGGTGTTCCCTAGTTGTAAGAGGTGCAGGGGTGGGCATAGCATATCAGAGCATGGACTCAAATGCTAATGTTCTACCCTGTGTTACTGTTGCACTGGCTTTGTCTGATTGCACCCTGTCTCTCTCGCCCCCTCCCTGTCCTCCTCTGTCTTTGTGGGCATCAGCATCATCTGACGAAGGAGAAGGGTCACCGGCCATTGGGGAAGCTGCACCACATGGGACCCAGGAGGCTGACACCAGCGGAAACGAGGGGATCAGTGGGATGGAGGACGAGGGGAGTGCCATGGGGGAGACTGGATCGTCCACTACATCCTCTGATTCCTCCTCCGATGGTAGCTCCCTAGTTGTGGCAGACCCATCTAGGACCATCCCAGCACCATCCTTGCCACCACCCCCTTACCAGCACCACCATCCCTCTACCTCCCCACCCAGTTGCCCATGCCCACTCACCCAAGAGGGTGGGCATCTCCTTCACCGCAGGCACCTCTGCCCCTGCCCCAGTCAGCTCTGCTGCCCTCAATGAAGAGGCTATTGACCTGTTGAGGTCCACCTCTGTGGGGCAGACAACAATTGTGAATGCCATCCAGGGACTGGCATCCGAGATGCAACAGAGCTATGCGTTCTTGGAAGGCATTCACAGTGCCTTTTTCTGGCCTACAGAAATTATTTTAGGCTCTGGCCTCCTCCTTGACGACAGCCAGTGTCCCTTCTTCTTCTGTCCCCCCTCCAGCTACCTGTTCGCATACCCACATCCCTCTCCCGTCACCCATCCATGGCAAAACTACTCACCCACATGCATCCACATCAACAGACACAGTGTGCAAGGACAGACATAAGCACCACAAACACCACCACCAACATGCACACACACAACAGACACATGCAAACATGACAACATCCACACACTGCACCGACTCCCCCACCAGCTCCCCCCACAATCAGTATCCCCTCACACCTGCAGTCAGCACCACATCAGTCACTGATCCTGTCACATGTTCCCTCACTGCCACCGTCACCACATTATCTGACCCCCATTCATGCACCCCATACACCACTAGCACAGACATCATGACTGTCAACACACCCACATGCAGCACATCCACCCTACCTGCAGACACCAACCCACCATACACTCACACGTCCCCTCTACTATCTCCCTGCAACTCCTCCCCACCTCCTCCCAGTACATCTAAACGCCTGCACTCACCCACCCAACAGTCCCCCAGCACACATATTTCATCCACCCACACACCTGCACTGATGGCCCCTCCACGAACACACCTCACAACCATATCCTCTCCCTCCACTCCCAAATGTCCTTAACTTGACCTCCCTTGTGTCCCCAAAAAACATTTCCTCTGAGAGTTTTCCCTGTTCCCCACCACTGACCAAGTCCCTGTTCCCCTCAAGCGCCCTGCTACCCTAACAAGCCCCTGCCTTCCACCTGCCAGTCCACCACTGCCCCTCGCCATGTCCCTCCACCACCTGCCACTTCTGCCCTGTCAGGTCCACTGCTCCTCCTGCCAAACTCAAGCTCATGGCCGCTCCCTCCACTTCCAAGACCAGGCCAACTCCCTCCACTTCCAAGGCCAAACCCACTCCCTCCACTTCCAAGGCCAAGCCAAGCCCTCCACTTCCAAGGCCAAGCCCAAACCCCCACCCGGCTAAAGCCCACCCCTCCAAGGGCAAGCCCAAGGACCCCCCCCATCCAAATCCACCACCAATGGCCCCTCCCTCCAAGCCCAAAGCCGCCCCCACCCACTTACCCTTAGGTGCTTGCATACCCCATTGATGCCCCTGCCCTGTGGAGGCCTGCACGTTGCAGTCAGGAGTCAAGTTGGGGTGTCACCTTGTGCCCAGTGTGCTTGGGGCACTGTGGGACTTATGGACTGGCCCTTGTGCCTGTGTGTACATAGTTGTATCCCTGATTTTACTATATCATATTACATACGCGCCACAACACCGTTGGTGTTGATGGTACCTACCTTGTCCTGGCTTTCCCTCCACATGTATGTGTGGTGGTTGTGTGTATTTGAGTGTATGCATGTGTGTATATTGGTATGGGTGTTTGTTTGCGTGTGTGTGTTGGCATGGCTTACTGTGTCATGTGTGTGTTGTGCATGTGCACTAACGCCATTCCCTCCAGTGTGTGCTAAGCTGGTGTACTCACGGTTGGTGTCTTGGTGGCTGTCGCTGGTCTGGGAGTTGCATGGCCAATTAGAGCATTGGGAGGAGTTGCAATTTGCATGCAATGGCACCTACGGACGTGGCTGTGTTCCTGAAGGTGGGTGTTCCCTTTTATATTGTCCATTTCCGACAAGCTTTTGGTGGCAGTTGATCCACCCTAGAAATCCTGGCGGTGTGCTACCTCATAATGTGGTTGTGGGATACTGCCTGATCGCCAGCCTGGAGAATGCTGCCGCCTGCCACGCCGGCCCCTCTGCAGTGGCAGTCCAAACAGTAACTTGGCTGTGTTCTGCAGGTGCCTTCCCAGTACTTGTGATATGGTGGTCTTCACCGCTGGGCCCGCTGCAGTGTGACTGCCAACTCCACCGCAGTGGTCCGCTGACCGCCAAACTCGTAATAAGGGCCATAATCCTTCACTGGTACCATCACCAATAAAAAGGAATCTCTCTCAGCATTACTCAGGAAACAACCAGACCTCCTAGCCTTCAGGAAACAGTTGATAACACATCTCTTACAACTTCAGCACAACTAATAATTCACTCTAGTTACTTCTTACTTTACTTATCTTTTTATATCGTTCCATCATTCAAGTCCCTTATTGCAACCCATTTTGCTTAAGAAACCCAGCAGTATCCCTCTTATTTTACTTCGTATTATTAGAAGTAAAGCACATGCATGTCTTTCGCTCACAAAATTTCCAAACAAAAATAAAAATAACATAATGATGAACATACTTTTAGAATCATTCTGCATTGTGACTGTAGGCGAACAATCCACATACGGTCTCACAAATCAGTCCCTGGGGTTCTTTCTGTATATATGGAAGTGACCTTCTAGCAAACAATCTCCTCTATTCGCTTCAGATTGACTACTTCCAAGGAGTAGTCATGCACCGCCAATCCCCTTTAAATTGAAGCATTGCCTCCTTAAGGGAATCATCAGGAATCATTAGTCTCTTCTCTAGCAATATCTGTCTAGTGCTGGTATGGATTTACTTACAGATGGCTACTGGGAATCCATTAAGGTTATTTCCTTAGGTATAATCGGGTACTGCAGGGAAATCTAAACAGGACCTTTCAAACTACCGCTACCTTCACAGGGTGGTTGGTGAAATCTACAATCCCCCCTCTATTACTAGTAGGTACACAGTTCCTATGCTTGCCAGGCTATTGTCTAAGGGAGCACAATTAAGGCTTTATCTCATTGCTTGTGACTGTGTCCTGGCAATTGTATCACACACCCTTGGTACATGAATGCTAGGCTGCTATGTTACTTGGAAGGCCTACCTTATCTCTTGATTAGTGCTAAAATTTAGTCGGCTACCAAATTTTGAGGACCCTTACAAAACTCTTTCTTTTGATTATTATTTTGGGTGAAATATTGGGCAGTTGATCTGTTGTTCCGCTTTGCCCCTTGAATAGTTTGCATCCTAGTGTTCAGCTACTTGTTGCAACAGTAAGCAATGCTGTGTAGTCTGTCAGATTCCCATATTTTGTAGGCTTTTGAATGGATATGCTTAATCCTACAATTTAGTGATTTTGTTGCAACATCCCCAAAAGTCTCTCGTATCTAGTTACCTTTCTTGCTACTGTCCGTAAATGTTCTTAAAAAATCACTCTATGGGTAGGACTCAGCTTTCCTAAAACAGCTCTCTTCAAAAGCCCACGTTTATTCTGAAAAGTGGGTAATCTCTCAATGAAGACACCCCCACCCTCCCGCTATAGTTCCTTCTTTTATGTATACATGATGACACTCAGTTCTAAATAAGATGTTAAATTGATGGCCTTCTCAAGGGACATGCGGAAAGCCATTTCAAGTGTGGAGTTAACTTTAGTGGAGTTACTTGCTGCTATCTTTAGAAGAGTAGGGTCACATCAGGGTTGGCAGTCTGCCTAGGAGTGAAACCGCCAAAGGAACAAGTTGGATACTCTGCACAACCCATTAATGGTTCATCTAAAGAAGCAAATTAAAGATACCATCTGAGATTGAAATCTTGCTTTAAAAAAATGTTTGCGGGTAAATTGGTAAAGAAAACCAATGGAGAATGTAAGGTCTAAGACACCCATGTAAAACACTTCACTGACTAATATCCACAGAATAATCAAGGAGAAATTGCATAGGTAATGTTGAGAAAACAGACAATCTATTAACCCATAAAGCTACAAGTAGCTAAGTGCGAAACAAAATGCAAAAATATATTTGTGAAAACAAATCTATAACCACTTGCCAAGGAGTTTTGAATCAAAAGTAGAACTTGGCACCAACATTAGTTCAATCAATCAGTCTGTTTATTTTGGATATAAAACTAATAAAACCAAAGTAAAAATAATCAATACAATTTCCAGCTGTAGCTGATACAACAAAAAAGCAGGTTAAAATACAATAGGTAAAAGATGTTTGCACTATAAATGCACTATAAATGGCATTACAAACATTGAAGTGCAAGTGCAAGTGCACTTGTAGGGCAACCATTGTAGACAAAACATTTCCAGATCAATATAATGCTACAAGTGCCACTACCCACAATAAAAGTGCAAGTACTCAGCTACATGATATGAGGCAATCATTGTACACATTACAATTCCAGAAGGATATAGTGCTGCAGATGCTCGCTGCCCCTCAGGGTGCCCCATTCCTCTGACTCCCCCCTTGCTAACGATTATAAAGTTTAAAGCTTCTATACTGTAATATTAAAAATGGAGAAGCAATCCAACATAAAATCAAAGAGAATTGTCAAGGGCCAAATGCTCATTTCTGACACAATCACTGTTCTTCCTTATGAGCCACGCTGCATGAATATATTTCGGCACCACGACAACAATCACTTCCTTGGTGTCTGAGCGCAGAACTCTGAGTGCAACGGCATATTGTTTAAAACCCAAAAGCTTACATACTGGCTTTAGTCAGTTCTCACATAGGTGCACATCCGCTTTTCAAAAGAAAACAAAATGATGGAGAGTGTCATCGTCTAATTTACATGAGGGACACTTGCAAGAGATCCAGTTCTTTAGGTCGCATTTTGAACAGAAGATTTTAACAGGCAGATGCCTTATTCTATTTTAAATAGAGTTGCTTTGCGAGTCACCCAGGAATGACATTGACAAATGGTTTATAAGGGGATAAGTCTGAGGCCTATAAAAGAATCAGTCAGGCTTCCAGGTTAACTCCCTTCAGTTTCTGCACCAACAGTATTCCTTTCAACACTCTTTAATGAATGAGCGCGGGACTGATATAGGGGGTCATTCCGACCCGGGTCGGCGGGAGCACCGCCAACAGGCTGGCGCTGCTCCTGAGGGCATTCTGACCGCGGCGGTATGGCCGCGGTCAGACCCGGAAAACCGGCGGTGTCCCGCCGGTTTTCCGCTGCCCTGAGGAATCCCCCATGGCGGCGCAGCTTGCTGCGCCGCCATGGGGGATTCCGACCCCCTCACCGCCATCCTGTTCCTGGCGGTTTCGACCGCCAGGAACAGGATGGCGGTGAGGGGTGTCGTGGGGCCCCTGCAGTGCCATGCCAATGGCATGGGCACTGCAGGGGCCCCCGTAAGAGGGCCCCACTTTTAATTTCAGTGTCTGCTTAGCAGACACTGAAATTCGCGATGGGTGCTACTGCACCCGTCGCACACCTTCCACTCCGCCGGCTCCATTCGGAGCCGGCTTCCTCGTGGAAGGGTGTTTCCCACTGGGCTGGCGGGCGGCCTTTTGGCGGTCGCCCGCCAGCCCAGTGGGAGACCCAGAATGACCGCCGTGGTCTTTTGACCACGGGACGGTCTTCTGGCGGTCCCAGCCAGGCCGGCGGCTACCGCCGCCGGCTGGGGTCAGAATGACCCCCATAATTTCTTCAGGATTTTCCCACAGCGCTGACAACCCAGTCTCAAACATAGACGGAATAAAAACAAACCGAGGAATCTACTCCCAACCATTGGAACTAAGGAGTTACCTTTACTGAAAGCCTATAAGGTTCCAGCTCCTCTACCTACATAGGCATGTGCCAACACAGCATGGGTCTGAGTATCAGACTGAAATTAATCAGAAGAATGCCTACATTTAAAAACTCAGTGAGGTGGGGAACACTCTGCAGAAGTTTTAATACATTCCTGATAAACTTGTTTTCCACTTTGACAACTACATCAACTCTCGCATGTCCCCACAAGTCTGATATGGACATTGCTGCACTTTTTACTTTTATGTTATAAATCTTCAATGCAGGTGCGAGCGGACTGGCCTGGGTCTTCTTCTGCATCTTGATCACAGCATCAGTCTCATGCTGGAATGTCAGGGTACTCTTGCTAATTTGAGCAGACCAGCTAAGTTTGTTTGTCAAGCAAACCCCCACATAAACTCCTGTACTTGCTCCAACGGGATCCCCCCTACCATAATGTTCACCCTCACCATTTTGTAGGGGTTAAAAGCCATGAATTTTGTTTTGTTGACATTAAGGGGGTCATTCCTACCCTGGCGGTCCGAGACCGCCAGGGTAGGGGACGGAGGAAGCACCGCCAACAGGCTGGCGGTGCTTCAGGGGCTATTCTGACCGCGGCGGTAAAGCCGCGGTCAGAAAAGGGAAGCCGGCGGTTTCCCGCCGGCTTCCCGCTACCCCAGGGAATCCTCCACGGCGGCGCTGCAAGCAGCGCCGCCATGGGGATTCCGACCCCCTTCCCGCCAGCCTGGTTCTGGCGGTTTTCACCGCCAGAACCTGGCTGGCGGGAACGGGTGTCGTGGGGCCACTGCAGTGCCCATGCCACAGGCATGGGCACTGCAGGGGCCCCCTAACAGGGCCCCACATTGATTTTCAGTGTCTGCTTGGCAGACACTGAAAATCGCGACGGGTGCAACTGCACCCGTCGCACACCAGCAACTCCGCCGGCTCCATTCGGAGCCGGCATCCTCGTTGCTGGTGCTTTCCCGCTGGGTGGGCGGGCGGCCTTTTGGCGGTCGCCCGCCCGCCCAGCGGGAAAGTCAGAATTACCGCAGCGGTCATTTGACCGCACTGCGGTATTCTGGCGGGGGAACTTTGGCGGGCGGCCTCCGCCGCCCGCCGAAGTTAGAATGACCCCCTAAGTTCCAAACTCCTGTCACTGCAGAAACTTAAAAAATGATCTGCTATGGCCGGCATACCACTCAGAATTTTGAATATGAAAAGTGTGTCGTCTGCGAAAAACAGTGTAGACATTTTTTTTTAGACAACCTAGTTTAGGGGCATCATTACCAGGAAAATCCAATGCTTTTACTAAATCTTTGACACAGAGTGTGAACAAGGTAGGCGCCAAGACCCACACCCCTCCTGCACAACTGTCTCAATCTTAAAGGGGTCAGTTCATTCACCTTCCATAATTAGAGGCGTGTAATTTTATAAGAATCACCATAAGATTTTCAGGAACCTCCATCTGCTTCAACACTTCCCTGAGTTTCACCCTTATTGATACAGAATGTGGACAAAGTCAGCACCAAGAACCACACCCCTAATGTACAAGTGTCTCAATCTTAAAGCGTTCAGTTAGTTCACCCTTGTTACCATATCTAACTCAGCCATATTTAGAGGCATATCATTTTATAAGAATTACCATAAGATTTTCGGGGACCCCCCCATCCGCTTCAACACTTCCCAGAGTTTCACCCTGGGAATTTAATTGAATCCTGATTTCAGATCAACAAAAACCACATACAGGTGGCCCTTATCCAGAACTACTGTTTTCCAATAGATACTACAGAAAAATAGTATTTGATCTACTGTGCTGATACTCTTCCTAAAACCTACTTGAAAATCTGAAAGCATGTCATTAGCATGCACCCACTTCAACACTTTCCCCAATATGAGTCAGCAGAATAGTTTCTGCGACACATCAATTAAACTAATTGGCCATTCCTAGTCTTTGATGCTGGCCTGCTGATATAGTTTTAAGTGTGATGTCACCCTTAGCTGCCTATACCCTCTTGAAGTGTTCAACCCATACCTCAGGTTGGAGATGGAAGTTAATACAGGAGACAGCGTGTCGGCTACCATGTGCTGATATGCACCAGAACAATTTAATTGCCCACTGCCCTGACTGCTTCTACTAGATCCTCCCACACCCCAAGTTCTCAAGTACTTTTAGCTTGGCACAAGGCATCTTTGTATTTCTTTCTAGCTGAGGAAATGCCTGTTCTGTTGCCAGCTATGATTGTCTTATTGAGGTTAGCCCTAGCCAGTCTACAGTGACTGCTAAACCAGGCACCACATGGTGGTAGTTTACTTGACTTACCATCATATTTGGTTTATAATGCCTGAAGTTCCTTGAAGAGCTGTTCATGGGACCTGAGTACAGACCCAGGAGCTAGGTCTGGTGACGTGCTAATATACAACTTCTCCAGAGTTTCGGCAATCAACCCGTAGATGTTTGCTAGGACAGTCATATCTTTAGACAGAGAAAGCGGCTTTAGGGCTCGCCTGTTATTTGAGAGTTCCAACTCTCCTGATATCATGGAAGTATTGTGGAACACATCTGGAAGCCCCGGTCTATTGAGGAATAGCTTGAGTACATTATGGCCACTGTCATTGAGGTCAGCAACGACCATGTCCACCAATGAAGGCCACATTTTTAGAGGTAACATTATATAGTCGATGCAGCTTTTTTGGATATGCCTCTTAATGTATATTAGCAATACCTAGTCATTGCAGCTCTTTGGATATGTCTCTTAAACTATAAGTACCCCTACATCCAGAAGTAGACCCGCTGCTGCATGCTCTTAGGCGCGAGCGTAGGAATTGCTCCAGCAAGTGGCAAGTCGCCAATGACCACCTTTTAACCAGTTAATAATCTAGCTGAGGAAAACCCCAGGATACATCTTCTACTTTAGTTATATCAGAGACCAGGGGGCCTAGGGGTTCAAAGGTTTCATTAAAATCTCCTGCAACAACTATCAAAGCATCAGAAGGTAGTGGTTCTATAGTCTCATCAAGGATGGTAAGAGTAGTAGACAAACTATTCACCCCGCTGAGCCTGTTATACACGTTGAAAATGTACAAGGTGGGACCGTCCCTGTCAAGGGATAACTATCTGGAGTATTCAGCCTGAGCCTTTTGATCATACAGACTAATATATTCCTAACCCAATGATGAAGTGACAGAAGAAACCCTGATCTAAATATCACTACATACACCAAGTTTCTTGAAGCAGACAAACATCAACTCAGCCAATAAATACCCCCAAGTCCAGGTCAGCCACTTTTGCTTTCAAGCCAGCAATGTTCCATGAAGAAGATTCCAAACTTTAGATTGCATCGAAGGAGCTGCGGCCACTAGAGGTGGATTCACAGGAGATGGTGTCAGTCACACTTCCGTAGAACCCATGCCCTCCTGCTGACATAGGCTTTGGTCAGCTCCCTTCATGGTCTGAGACACACTGGACTTCAAGTAGATCTTGATTTCCATTAAACATGGGGAATGGACCCCCAAAGCAATAATGTTGTTAGCTAGTTTGCGAGAAACCAATGTTACCTCAACATATTCAGAGACACCCTTCAGTAAAATACTGTGCTTTACCCCAACAATGTCATGACGAAGGACTGATGGGAATTTCTTTGCATTGCGTAACCAGTAAATCACTTAGTCAATGACTTCTGGTCTTCTCTCATCCCAGATGGCAATCTTGGTACATTATGCTTATAATTAGTGAAGACACAAACAGAACGTCACTCCCATGCAAAAGGGGTCATTATGCATATAAGTAGTGCAGCCACATACAGGTCTTCACTCTCATGCAAAAGGGGTCATTGGACTGGCAGAGGAGAAACCATGGAAGCTTTTCTGTTAGAAATGGGGCCTTTGGTTGTCAGTCAGGTTACCCCCTGTCCAAGCAAGGACCCTCACTATAGGCAGGGTAAGTCACACACAATACAAATTATCCTGTGCCCACCCTCTGGTAGTTTGGCAATGAGCAGTCAGGCTTAACTTAGAAGGCAATGTGTAAAGTATTTGTGCAATAAATCATGCAATAACACAGTATAGCACCACAAAAGTACACCACACAGTGTTTTAGAAAAATATATAATATTTATCTGATAAGATGCAGGTCAAAACGATGAAAAGGCAATAAGCATACGTTGAGCTATCACTAAAAATCATATAAAGTGTCTTTAGTCTCTCAAAAACAATAAATGTCTCTTGCAAGCACAAAGTACCTGGTTTGCGTTCAAAATCTCCGCAAGGGGCCGCAGAGGAGGCGATGCGTAGAAAATGGGGAGGTGTGCATCGGTTTTGCCCCTTCGCACACAGACTTACATTGTTATTTTTCACGCAGGGGAAGACTTTGTGTCGATTTCCGATGCACAGACTTAGATCCTCTTCGGGTTGCGGGGTTTTCAGTTGCCCTGGGGATGATGCGTGGAATTCTGGGCTTGCGGAGCAAAGTCACAGGCACTGCATTGATCCAGTGGGCGCTGCGTGGAAATTTCTCCAACACGGCAGGTGCTGTGTTGATCACTCTCTGGAAGTCTGGCTGCGTTGTTCCGGGTCAGCTGTGTGTCGATCCAGTGGGCCGTGCGTCGAAGTCCCAGTCGCTATGCTGGCGCTGCATCGATCTTCTCATTGCGAAGTCGGGCTGCGTTGTTCTGGTTCGGTGTGCGGTGAATTTTTCAACGCAATGCAGGCTGTGCATTATTTTTAGCAGGCTGTGTTTTGCCGCACAAGGAGTCCAGTTGCAGGAGTGAAGTCTTTTTGGTCCTGAGGCTTCAGGGAACAGGAGGCAAGCTCTGTCCAAGCCCTTGGAGGACACGTCTCAGCACAGCCAGAGAGCAGCAAGGCACCAGGGCAACAGCTAGGCAGCCGTTCCTCTCAGAAAAGCAGTCCGGGTGAGTCCTTTGGGCAGCCAGGCAGTTCTTCTTGGCAGGATGCAGGGTCTCCTTCAGGGATTCTTCACCAACAGGTTTCTTGTCCAGAATTGTCTATGAGGTAGAGTGTCTACCCAAAGAAGTGTCTAAAGTCTGTGGTTTTGGGTGCTCTTCTTATACCCATTTTAGGCTTACTTCAAAGGAAAGTCTCACTTGTTTGTGAAATCCTGTCTTGCCCAGGCAAGGCCTCAGACACACACCAGGGGGTTGGAGACTGCATTGTGTGGGAGCAGGCACAGCCCTTTCAGGTGTGAGTGACCACTCCTCCCCTCCCTCCTAGCACGGATGGCTCATCAGGGTATGCAGGCTACACCCCAGCCCCCTTGTTGTCACTGTCTAGAGATGGGTGCAAACAGCCCAACTGTCAAACTAACCCAGACAGGGAATCCACAAACAGGCAGTGTCACAGAATGGTTTAAGCAAGAAAATGCCCACTTTCTACAAGTGGCATTTTCAAACACACAATCTTAAAACCAACTTTACTAAAAGATGTATTTTTACATTGTGAGTTCAGAGATCCCAAACTCTATATGTCTATCTACTCCCAAAGGGAATCTACACTTTAATCATGTTTAAAGACAGCCCCCCAGGTTAACCTATGAGAGAGATAGGCCGTGCAATAGTGAAAACCAAATTTCGCAGTATTTCACGGTCAGGACATAATAAAACACATTAGTATATGTCCTACCTTAACCATACACTGCACCCTTCCCATGGGACTTCCTAGGGTCTACCTTAGGGGTATCTTACATGTAGGAAAAAGGGAAGGTTAGGCCTGGCAAGTGGGTACACTTGCCAATTCGAATTTACATTTTAAAACGGCACACACAGAGACTGCAGTGGCATGTCTGAGACATGATTACTGGGCTACTGATGTGGGTGGCACAACCAGTGCTGCAGGCCCACTAGTAGCATTTGATTTACAGGCCCTGGGCACCTCTAGTGCACTTTACTAGGGACTTACTAGTAAATCAAATATGCCAATCATGGATAAACTAATCAACAGTACAATTTACACAGAGAGCATATGCACTTTAGCACTGGTTAGCAGTGGTAAAGTGTCCAGAGTCCTAAAGCTAACAAAAACAGGTCAGGAAAAATAGGAGGAAGGAGGCAAAATGTTTGGGGATGACCCTGCAAAAAGGGCCAGGTCCAACAGTGTCCCTATTACCCTTGAGCTGTAGCTCGAATCTCGGTACCTAGTCTCAAGCCCTGGGCGCTCTTCTTCAGATCTCATGTGCAGCAGGAGGACTGGAAAGGAGGTCGTACAAAGCCAAACCACATTGGCAGGACCCTCAACTCTCTGCCTTGGGGATTGCTGATTTTTCAACAAACATGGTATCTGGGTTGTAGAGGTAATTCGCAATGATGGCCATGTATTAAAAAAGGGAGCTTGCTGTCTCAGGAAGGGGAGGCAGGTGTGCAATATCCACTGCTTACACACTGCCTAACGTCAATTGATGGAAAAAGGGAGATACGGTGTGCTGGATTATTCTGGGCTCTCAAGAGTTTTTCTTCATCCACAAGATCAGTGAAATCTTTGAGGTGGGCCTGGGTCAAATCAGATGAGTAACCAGTTTGACTCACCAAAGTCCCCGAGTCCCCTGAGGGTACTGGCATACAGTTATCAGTAAGGTCCCAACTGATCAGAGGCCATAGCAAATGCTGCACAGCACATTAACTGAAATGGGAGCCACAGATATTGCAGTCTCTGGAGTTGGTGTGATATCTAAGGGCTCAGTCACCACACACCCATTGCTGAAGCCCACAGGTTTACAGACTGTGACTGAGTAAGTTTGTCTCTTTTACCCAAATTTTTTGTAAACATTTCTGCTATGGATTTCCAGACTCCCTCACTCCATGTGACCGGGAGAGCCGAGAAATGGACAGAGATTTTGTTTGGATTTTACCATTGTTTCTAACTCTTCAATTAGAGTATCAGTCTCTGTTAAAGCATCGCTAGTTGTTGTGGCCTGCATAGACGTGTCCAGCAATTTCCTCTTCCCCAAATTAGCTATTACTTGCACAATAATAAGGCCCAAGAGGATTGTCATTATCTCTGTCCAGCCCAGCAAAATCCATAAAGATTGAAGATCAGACCTTCGCCTTGCAGATGTTAGGGGGTGGCCTGGCCCATCCTCCTCTGGGCGATGATGGGTGCAAGAAGGCCCTCTCTTGGCCGGGGCTTTGTCAGGGCGCGTCCCCTATAAGTCCCACTAAGGGGTATTGAAGAAAGTAGCTATATTGTGCTAGGGGCATCCCAGGGCTTGCTCCTCCCACCCCTCCTTGTGCAGGCAAACTGGAATTCTGGAGCTCGTAGTCCCCTATCAGCAGCTTTGTCATCCTATGCAGTGGATTGAAGAACGAGCTAAACAAGCAGGTGGCATCACAGGACTTACTTCTTCCGACCCTCCTTGTCAGGCAAACCAGGATTCTAAGACTTGAAGCCCCTTGTCAGCAGCTGGCATCCTGCACAGCAAGACTGAAGAATGCATAGTATAGCACTAGTGGTGTTCCAGGACTTGCTCCTCCCACCTCTCCTTGTGCAGGTAAATCAGGATTCTGGGACTTGTGTTCCCCTGTCAGCAACTTTGGCCTCCCTCACAGTGGGAAGGAAGAATGGGCTATAAAATGCTCCAGGCATCACAGGACATGCTCCTCCTTCCCCTCCTTGTGCAGGCAAACCAGGATTCTGGAACACATACTTCCTTGTCACCAGCTTTACTGTTAGTATTTCACCAAAAGTGTTAAATACTATGGGCCTCATTTACAAGAAACTGGCACGTCGATTCCAATGCACCAGTTTCTGGTAGATTTCTTGCATCAGCACTGGAGCTCTTAACAACATTATGGTATCGCTGTTTTTATGATACAGCACTCCATGGTGCACGTTTCCACAGATGCGTCAGAAATGATGATGCATCTGTGCTGCTAAACTGATGCATTGCTGGACTAGCGTAAAAAAAATGACATTACCTCAGCAATGCCTGGAAGGCTCCCATGTTAAAAAGTCCTGCGTCAGTTTAACGCCTGCTCTGAGCAGGCATTACATTTTTTATGCAGTGAAGTCGCAGAACAACGCAGTGAAATGTAGTAAATTTCACTGCACCTGTTCTCCATTGCTTTTAATGTGGGAACACCCCCACATACATTATACCTGGTGCAGGTATAATCTGGAGCATGGCTTTACAAACTGGCACAATGGTCCCATTGCACCAGTTTGGAAATGTAGCTCAGTGTATGAGACTGCTCGCACTGCCGCAGCGTAAAAATCAAATTATGCTACAGCGGCGCAAGGGGCTTGTAAATAGAATTCTCACCTGACCCCAGGAAAACAAAACAAATGTCTGCAGTTTTGGGTTTTGATTGATGCGTCAAATCCAAATTCCTACAATTATAAACTGTCTGTAATCAAATGTACTCTCACTTTTACAACAAGGTGATCTCCACAATAGAAGGAAGCTGAGATTTCCGGAAGGCACTTGCACCACTTTGACATTATAAGAGAGAGAAGGGGACCCATGCAGGCTTTCTGACAGCAAAGCTATGTTTCTCCCTGCAAACACACGGCTCTTGTCAGCATAATGGTTGCAAGGTGCAATTTTTTGGCACAACTAAAGTAAATTACTCTGGCTCATCCAAAGCAGGTTAATCAAAAAATGACAAAATCTGGTCAGTGCCAGTGCATTTATAAAAGGTAAAGACAGTCCACATATTTGGCAAACTCATTTCAATGTGCAGAAACTAAAAAACTTGGACAAAATTGCATTTCTTTCTACTGCTTTTTAGCAGTCCCAGATGTTTTGGATGAGTACACCTTATACCAAAACAAAGGGCCTCATTTAGAGTTAGGGAGGGCCGGAGGCACCTCTGTAAACTGGTTCTGGTCACTCTGCAAAACTCGTGGTTCCCTCCATCACCTCATGGAGGGAAAAGTGCTGTATTCACACTGGTGGAGCAGCTGATGGATCTGCCAGTAAGACACAGTATTTTTCTCTTTTGAGTTCCCTATTTGAAATTAGAATATCCACATTTAAGCTCCTTGTTCATTTTGCTAGGCATCTGTAGCTGCTTCTCACTTAAGAGACACAGTGTGACCATAACACATCTGAAGCTGCTTGTTGACATACTAGCTAAAAATAAAACATAAGGTGGTGGGAGCAATGCTTGCAATGTGTCTAGCCACTGGCAATCCAACCCATGTGTTTTTGCCCACCAGGCCTCCTCAAATTAGATCCAGCAATATGCAAGTCAGTCATGATCCTGCCCTAGTAAGAACAGTCCAGCTCAAACAACAAAGCCAGGTCCTCTCTGTACCAGAACACAACCAACCCAAGACCAATTTCAGCCTAGTTGGCCTTCTTTGGTTGGCTGCAGCTTGATTTCACTGGCACAGTGAGCAGGGAGTCCATGTCTGTGTATAGCCTTGGCCGCTTAGGATGTACACCAATCAAACAAAAGGTGACAGGAGGAATATTTTCTCTCTGAAAATATTCAGCTGTATTTTCTGTCCTCAAAATAAGCACTTGGAAAGTCAAAAGAACTGATTTGAATTCAGTAAAGCATGTAGCACTTTAGAGTGAAAGACACAGGAGGGAGCCAGATGGAGCAGAGAGACAAGGTTATAGTTGTAAAGTAGATCTTCATGCAGTGTAATGCAAGCAGAGGAGTGGGTGTGGAAAAAAATAAAATACCCAATGGCTTTAGGTGAGGCATGAATAATCCTCTTGGCTGAGTCAAGAAGTTATTGTCAAAGGCAACAGCTGTTAGAGGCTGGCCAATGACTGAAAGGGGTGGACCCAATCCCTCTTCTATGTATATTGTATGCATGAGGTCTGTTTGACAGCTGTGTAGTCAATACCTAGAACTAATGTGTCAAGACAGTTTGATGAACTGGATAAATATGTATGAAGATAAATATTATTATTGAGAAATATTCAACGTATATGTAATGTATCTAGTTGTTTGATATGCATTTAAAAATGTTTTTTTACAATAAAACGTTTGTAGGGTATTACTTGTTTTTTGCACAAACAAGAGAAACATCTATGTTCATGATTGCTCTGCCAGAATCACAGCTTAGTCAACATATCTTCTGTCAATAAAGATTAGATATTAAAAGATAATGTACTCTATCTCTCTCAAATTAGAATTAGTTTAATAAAATAGTGCCTCTCCTCTGGTTCATACAAACAAGATAAAATAATTATGCACCATGTTGAAAGGGTACTACTGGTGATGTAGAAACATTAGTAGAAATATTTACATTTTAATTTGTGTTCTCTGTTGAGTCTACGAAAATAGAGTGTTATAGTCCATGTCTGACCACCTCGCTTGTGTATGTAAATTTCATCTACATCTCACGGATGTATCCTAATAAGGCTACAATGCATCTGGGTTAGATTAAGGGCCATATTTATACTTTTTGACGCAAAACTGCGCTAACGCAGTTTTGCGTCAAAAAAATTAGCGCCGGCTAACGCCATTCTGAAGCGCCATGCGGGCGCCGTATTTATTCAATGACGTTAGCCGGCGTTAGCCGCCGGCGCTGCCTGGTGTGCGTGAAAAAAAATGACGTACACCAGGCAGCGCCGGCGTAGGGGAATATGGAGCTTGGGCGCCAAAAAATGGGGCAAGTCAGGCTGAGGCAAAAATATCGCCTCAACCCGATTTGCGCCATTTTTTTCGACTCCCAACCCCCATTGAAATGACTCCTGTCTTAGCAAAGACAGGAGTCATGCCCCCTTGCCCAATGGCCATGCCCAGGGGACTTCTGTCCCCTGGGCATGGTCATTGGGCATAGTGGCATGTAGGGAGGCACAAATCAGGCCCCCCTATGCCACAAAAAAATAAAAAAAAAATACTTACCTGAACTTACCTTAATGTCCCTGGGATGGGTCCCTCCATCCTTGGGTGTCCTCCTGGGGTGGGCAAGGGTGGCAGGGGGTGTCCCTGGGGGCATGGGAGGGCACCTCTGGGCTCCTTCCGAGCCCACAGGTCCCTTAACGCCTGCCTTGTCCAGGCGCTAAAAAACGGCGCAAAAGCGGCTGGACGTCATTTTTTTTGACCCGCCCACTCCCGGGCGTGAGTTTTGCCCGGGAGTGTAAATACGGCGCACATGCCTCGGAGTCATTTTTTTAGACGGGAACGCCTACCTTGCATATCATTAACGCAAAGTAGGTGTCCACGCTAAAAAATGACGCAAATTCCATGGACTTTGGCGCTAGACGCGTCTAACGCCAAAGTATAAATATGGAGTTAGTTTTGCGTCGGAATTGCGTCAAAAAAAACGACGCAATTCCGGCGCAAACAGAGTATAAATATGCCCCTAAGTTTTGTTCAGAAAGGACTGGCCCAGAGGTTTTGGCAAGTCTTTTTTGGGGTTGGGTTGACTGAACACTACAGGGTCGGTACTCTATTGAATGGAGCTTATATCAATAATTATCGATCAATTCTATTTCAAAGTAACCTATGCCTGTTAAAAGTGTGCTCTGTCATTTCTGTTGGATTTTTTGTCATCTATCGATACTCCATGTGAAATAGGTATTTCTAGATGTAGACAACTTCCACCTTTGTGCCTAGAGTCTGAGGAAACACCTCACTCATTAGGTCTAGTGAGACTAAGGGCCTGATTACGACTTCGGTGGAGGGGATTACTCTGTCCCAAATGTGACGGATAGCCCGACCGCTGAATTACGAGTCCATTATATCCTTTGGAACTTGTATTACGGCGGGCGGGATATCCATCACATTTGGGATGGAGTAAACCATTCACCAAGGTCGTAATCAGGCCCTAAATGTTGCTTAATGACTGGTGAGGTGGTTTAAAAGTTCCAGGTAGGCAACTCCTATTGTGGCAGATTTGGACTACTTTGCATAAAGTTGATCTCCTTTGTACTGACGAAGCACAGCCTAATATTGACACTGTAGATCATTAAGTTAACACCTTAGCTTTTCCTAATCCTGTTTGTACATGGTAGATGGTCAGACGTTATGACATCATTCAGAACTGCTCCCGTCTTTCTTGGAATGTCTTTCTAAGTGGACACTTTTCTTCCATTTTATGATTTTCCTATTACTTTTATCAGTGCTCAATGCTGCCTCTTATTCTCCTGAACTTCTATTTCCAGTCAATAGTGCATCCCTTCTGGCCCTGTCGCCTTCAATTCTGTTCTGAGTAAATAACAGAAAGATCATCATTATGTTCTGCTCTTCAAAAAAGGCAATATAAGTATTGCATGAAGGGTTTGGAAAGCTAGATATCAACTGTCCTAAACCTGTCACTGCTAAAACTATGTCTGTGTTAATGACCAGGAGTGACAGGAGCTTTTAACGTCTTCCATTGTTATGTACACCTCTTTTTTCCATTTTTTTTTTTTAATTTTCCAACTATTTGTAGGCCTCCCTTTGTTGTATAAACTTAAAGCAGGTGCCCACATATACACATTATAGCTGCAAAATCCACAAAAAATCTTTAGCTTCCTACGCCATGACATTTGTTTTGCTGAGGTTACATTTGATTGCCTCCAAACCTGCTTATGGCAACACTTGTGTTCACTATCAGATCCATCATTTGAAGACCATAGAGAAAGCAGCACCATGGGCCTGATTACGACCTTGGCGGATTGGCTACTCTGTCACAAAAGTGACAGATATCCCACCGCCATTTTACAAGTTCCGTAGGATATAATGGAACCTGTAAAATGGGGGGTGGGATATCTGTCACTTTTGTGATGGAGTAGCCCAACCGTCAAGGTCTTAATCAGGCCCATGGGTTTTACATGGGGTCGCATGTCTGATTACACATTTCATAAACTGAGATCAGTACATCAGGTTTAATATCTTGTCTAGTTCTGAGTTGGGTCTTCAATAGGTTGGATCCACATTCTTATTCATAACTTGTCAGGATTATAAGTTTCTCCCATACTTTCGATTCAAGTTCACAAGAGTTGCTAATGTTTTTCCTCCATGTAAGGAGGCTGTGTCTTTGCTGTCCTTGCCAACACCCTATGGAACTCAAATACTTTTGTTATCTTTCAGAAAATTAATTTAGTTTTTTCAAATGCAAAGGATATGTGTCCTGAAAGTGTAAGCCATGTACCTCCGTGGCCAATGTGGCCCAATACTTTGGATGTGTTATCAAATCTTTCTTGTCAGAACTGTAGTTCTTTACTAGCTACCCCTAACTGGAGTAGAGATTTCCAGATGATAACTCCGTTCTTGGCCCGCCAAGAATCCCAAATGACACCTCGATGATGTTATCTACTCTGGGCAATAATATCTGAGGTAGCCGATGTCTCATGTCCAAGTTACATGCCTCACACTTCAGTCCAAATTATATTTTTTAGGAGTGGAGTGAGTCATTATGACTTTGGCGGACGGGCTTTTCCATCCACTGAAGCAGTGCGGTCAGAAAACCGCCAGTGCGGTGACCTGATTGCGAGGGCTATTAAGAGTTTCCTGCTGGGTCGGTGGGTGGAAACAGAGTTTCCGCCCTCTGGCCCATTGGAAAACAACCCACAACATTGATGCTGGCTCATAATAGAGCTGGCGGCAATGTTGCGTGCATTGGGTGCAGCAGCATCCGTTGCGCTTTTCACTGTCTGCAAAGCAGACAGTGAAAAGCGCGGCAGGGCTGGCCATGGGGGCCCCTGCACTGCTCATGCCAAGTGGCCTCCTGGCACCCCCTCTCTGCCAGCTTTTACATAGCGGTGCAGAGGGGACTCATACCGGCGGAGAGGGGACTCATAATCCCCAGGGCAGCGCTGCTCGCGAATTAAGGCTGCTGGCACTCAGCTGAAAGCACCACGGTCGTATTGTGGAGGCCGGACTCCCACCGCGGGTTTGGCGGTCCTAGGACTGCCAGATTCATAATGAGGGCCTTGGTATCCTTTAGTGGCAGTATTGGGTGTGCTAGCAAAGAATTTCCATCATATGTTCTCTGCAACTCTAAATATGTGCAATGGGCATGTCTCCACATGTGCCTTGTACTTAATTTGTCTAGTCACTCAAGCTGTGCCATACTGTCAATGTTTGATATTGTCAAAGTACACCTGGGCTTGCTTTCTGTCTTTTGTAGAGATGCACAGCCTAGCACATGCATCAGACCACTTAGTTTAAACTGGTCTGATGTGACAATATATTATTGTTCTCCTTCTGTAACGGACAAGATAGAAATTCATATTTAGGTATACCTAGCAACTTGGATGTCTTAGTGCAAGCATTTCCATTGTTCAACTATTAATATTTTCAAAACTTATGTGTGAGGAAACTTGCAGGGCAAGTCTGGCCAGCCTGCTCCTTTGCAGATAGATGGGCTGTTGTGCCCTGCAGCAGTACCCTTCTGTACTGAACATACAAGATACACATGATGAACAATAATGTCTACTTTATTTTTAAAACCTTTTATTGAATTTAGTTGTTTCTGTTGATTGTCACTAAGTTTAGGTGCAGGCACAGACAACTGGCTTTCGGTTGGCATTCATGTTTTTTATAGCAGAGACTGTATACTTTATTGCTTCTGGATACTCTCCAGAGTTCCAGGTGAGAGGAGAGAATGTGGGTTGCATGTATTTGTAATCAAGTATAAAATTGTGTTCACATGTTGACTGGGTTGCATTGGGTAGTGCGTGTTTGGCAAAATGTTGAGCCAGGATGATCAAATTTGCTGTGAGTTACTTCAAAATATTTTCACAAGCATCATAAGCATTAATATGACATATTAATGTCACACAACATTTCAATGTCTGTCTCAGTGGGAGTCAAAATGGTGACTTATTCTGTTTTCCTCTGAAGAGCCAATGGCATGGGGTGTTATTCATTCCCAGCAGAAGGCAATTTAAGAATCAGGGGAGAGTGTCTGTTATCTGAAACAGTTAAGTTTTCAAGCTCAGAGTGGAATGAGGATAAGGGACAGTACGAATGCATCTTTTCCTGCAGTAAAAGGCAGTTCTACATAGTGAGGCATGGAGTCTTAAAGTACATTTTGCCCTTTATGAAGAGTTAATGAAGGCATCTCTGTATGAAGGTAATACACTGGTGTTTCCTTAGCCCAAAGATGTGACTCACTTTAATGCTCTTTGTGTAAAATTACTTAAGGCCAGATTACAAGTCTGGCGGTCCAAAGACCGCCAGCCTAGCAGTGGTAGTCAGATCACCACGGCTGTCCGACAGCCACATTATGAGGTTGGCAGACAGACCCACCAACCTACCGCCACCCTCACCAGAATCTAAGACGCCAGAGGGCTGATGGTGGTACAGGTTGCAATGAGCCAGGGCGGTGTTGAAGTCAGCACCGCCCTGCTGATAACAACCTTGTTCTCTGCCAGTCTTTTCATGGTGGTACCATCGCCATGAAAAAGCTGGAAGAGAAAAGGTAAATGGGACCAAAGGGGGGCCCCTGCACTGCCCCTGCCCAGCACCACTCGAAATGTGCCTTATCTGCTGTGCGGATAGTGCACATTTGGAGGGTGCTGGTGTCCCCTGTGTGCTGTAGCATTGCCGTCGGCTCTATTATGAGCCAGTGACAAGGCTGCTGCCCCTTTCCCACTGGGCTCCGCCGGTCAGCCCAGTGGAAATGTCGTAATGGGGCCGGTAGGGCGGTCGGCCACATGGCGGCAACTACCCCAATGGGAGATTGGCAGACGGGTGTTTACATCCGCCAAACTTTTAATTAACCCCATACAATGCAAGCCAGCCTGCGTTGAGAGTAGTGTCTCAGTGCAGGCTCTAGTTGGCTAGTATTCTAACCAGCACCCAGTAGTTTTCTGTAGGAATGAAAGGGAGGGTTTTATCAGGAGGTTTAGTGAGTAGAAAGTTGACTTAATTTTTACTCCTGTGTGGATCTGGAGGTCTGCATCCCAAATTATGTCTTGGTTCCTTGCCTTTGATAGGGACTGTATCTTTGAAGAAAGTTGGTAGAGCATTGAGAGTTCATTTGTGAATGTAGGTGGGATCGGACAACAAGAACAATATTTTTGTTTTAAACTCATTCAGGTTAAGGTGTTTCAGCACATTTAGCACATTTTCATGAGGGCTGTAGATGTGTTCAAGAATTGAATCTTATCTCCTGTAACACCAAGGTACATTTCTGTTCCATTGGTATATGTGAGAAAGTAGAAGCTATCGGATCTGAGGAGTTGCATGAAACGCTTGATGTAGATTTTGATTAGGAGCCCTCAGAGAAGCACCATGACAGTGATTTACAGGGAAATCATGCCTCACAGTCTAATGTATGGACTGGTCACTGAGATAAAAAATTTTAACAATGTGTGTGCTTGTTCAAGACACATGTTGCTAATTGGAGGTGGTGTAAGATGAGATTTTGTTCAACTATTTTCAAGATAGTGGAGAAACAAGAAGTAACAGCATGCTGAAAAATACATTTGCAGCTTCTGGCAAGTTATGCCTGAATCTAACCAGGGCTACATTATGTTTTCTGAAAAAAAGTCAAATGTTTCACAACTTCTACTGCTATTTGTCTTAGGGTCTGACTGTGGTCAGATTCTACATTGCCCTATTCACTACTCTCTTGGTCATCCTGCATTTGCTGGAATGGTGTCAGGCATTAGAAAACCAGATCACATCACCCCACTCTTAAATTTTACATTGACTCCCTTTAAGGCCAAAAGTAACATTACAATGGTTTTCATCATGTTCAAAGCTATTCATTCAGGTCAGCCAAATTATCTTTATCCACCCTAAATATGCCAGAATGAAGCATATGTCCCCAAAGCAAAGATGAGTAAAAAAAACTGAGAATACATAATGCCTCCTCCCAACCACTTCTAGAGCAGAACCTTCTCTATGGAACTTCCATCCACCTGAAATGAGATGAGTAGAAGAACTCATTGTGCATAACTCTGAAAGCTTTTCAATTAAAATTACACCTAAAATTAGATCATATTTATACCCCGTTCTCTCTCTTAACTACCCTTCTATTTTCTTGCTATTTCTTTCTTCTGATCTTGAACACATCTTGGCCTCTCTCTTCTTCACTATGTTGTTTTCTTCTTCCTTTCCATCTCCCCTACAGATCTCTACCCTTCTTTCCTCTTCCCCACCTGTCCCGCCATGCTGTCTACATGCCTCGGCACTCACATTTCCCCTACATTCTGCCCTGTGCTGTTAACTGCTGCACTACTCCACCCTCTGTCATCACCCTTCTGTACTGTCCCGTTCCTTCCTAAGTAAACTCTTCTGTCAAGGAATTTCTCCTACCACCTATTTTATATTCAACTGTTCTATGTTTGTGTTCAGTCAAGACTTTTATCTGCACTGACACCTCGCAGATGCAATGGAGCTGTAAAAGAATGTAAAATGCATCATAATGTCTGTGGCCGAATCCAGATGTTTAGTATCTATGATTATAGGGACCTGTAAGTGAATTTGGAACTGTGTAATAGCTATTTTCTATGATTTAGAGTTGCATGGGAATCCTTTGGCAGCAATTGAAATGGTTAGTTCGACCAAAAGTAGTCTTTTCTAAGATAGAACTGATAAGCATGTTGTTCAGTCCTTCATGGACTTTGCCTGCTCATAGAGCTTGTCAAAAAAGCTGTTACTCGATTGACTAGGGTCTCTGTACACACTGTTACAATGGTCACACAGACGTTGCTGGACTTCATGACTGTCATTAGGAAAGGATATAGACTGACTTTGGTGGTTGAAAAGCTTATGAATGGGAGCTGTCTCTTTGGTTTTGAGATGTTAGGACAAAGCAGTTGCTGAATCATACTGAATTTCTAGACTTTTCCAAAAAAGATACTACATCAGTGCATTTGGTTTTGTGTGTTTGCACAAGTGTGAAGAGTGCACATGTGCTATGTTGGGCTTTAGGAACCTTTAGAAGTATTCTTTCTGTGCTGAAGATTGCACCTTGTGAGTGATTGCAGAGCGTGGTACTTTCTGTTTAGGGTATCAGTGAATGTTTAGTTTTGATCAGGATTACATTGTCTTTTTTCTAAAGAGGGTTACATGGTTACAGCCTAAGTGATATCTGTGATGAGAGAAAAATGGGGGCATGGTTTTCAGAAGATGTTCTGGAAGCAGAATGGAGAAATATTTGATGAAAGCTTTTGCTGGGCCAGGGTGAAGTAGCAAATTACTATTTAAGAGTTGGTGTCGTAAGATATTTGTATGAGCAGTCCTATAATTTCACAGGTATCACTGGTGCGTAGGAGTACCTGAAATATGCTGAGGATATGTTTGTATGCCTTGGCTACTCATCCCATTTTTGCTTCTTTTTCTTGTTGTGTGGGTGAGAATGAAGTCATAAGTCATAGGGCTACCATGTGCTCAAAAACCTGCATAATAGATATCAGGTATCCAAATCTCAGTGATGAGGAAACTGAAAAATGTATACTTGTAATTATGGCCCTCATTATGACATTGGCAGTAAAAACCGCCTACCACCACGGGGACGGCTGCCAAAACACTGTCGCCGTGGCTACCAGCCGACCGCGATATTATGACCGTAGCCAGAATTCTGCCAGAAGGATGGCAGAATTCTGGTGACGGCCATGGCGACGGATGGCGGTAAGGTGGCACTTCTGCCAACAGCAGTGCCACGCCAGTAGACTGCCACAGACCGTATCACGACCCATGATATGGCCTGGCGGTGTTCTGTTGGCAGACGCTGCTGCTGGCAGCAGCGCCCGCCTCCTGCCGGAGAACCCCCTGAAATCAGGTAAGTCGGGTGCTCCGACAGGGGAGGGGGTGGTGTGTGTGTGTGGGGGGGGGTGTATGTTTGTGTGTGCGTGAATGTGGGTGTGCGTTGCGCATAGTATGTGTGTGCATGTGTAGATGTGAGTGTGTGTGTATGTTGTGTTGTGTGAATGCGTGGGTGCTTGTATGAATGTAAGTGTGTGTGGATGTGTGTGTGAATGGATGAATGCATGCATGGATAAATGTGGATATGAGTGTGTGTATGCGTGTGTATGATGTTACGTGCAAGTGCATGTATGTCGGAGGGGTCAGGAGGGAGAGGGGGAGAGGACACTCGGGAGGGGGAGGGGGGCGGATAAGACCCCTACCAGTGACAGTGAAGGAATTCCTTCCCTGCCACTGATAGTGCCTGCCGCCATGGTTTTCGTGGCTGTACGGAAGCCACGAAATCCATGGCGGTAGGCGGGGTCATAATCCCACGGGTGGGACAGTGACGGCCACCTGGCTGGAGACTGAAGTCTCCAGCCCGGCGGCTGTTCCCGCCCTGACGGACGGAGTGGTACATTGGCAGTTTGGCTTGAGCCAAACCGCCAATGTCATATTTTGGGGAAAGGTACCGCCAGCCTGTTAGCAGTACTTTTCTCCAAAATACCGCCATACGCCAGGGTCATAATGAGGGCCTATTTCACAAACACTATGGATATGACTGATGGTGTAGCTAGCATATTCTTAACACTGCATTGGGGGTACAGTTGTTACTTTCACATTTATAGGTGTGCCTATTGTCTAAGGGAGGAAGGAAAGTGCAAATATAGCAGGGCTATTCATAAACTGCACTTTTAGTACATTTAGTAGTACTACGCCGGTAATACAAAATGTTGTTCTCAGCTTACATGGGGCAGTCGCTGCCTTTCTTATATTTTCTGTGCAGGGATCTCTGCCCCACTGGTGAGATCTCTACACACATAGTCCTATGCTTTAGGAGTACAGTCAGGAGGGAGATGGGAAGTAGATAGAAATGGGGATGCTACTACAAGATAGGGGTTTTGGTAGGAGGGGTCAGGGGAGTGCTAGGACGTATTTAGAGAAAGACATGCACCCACCTACAAAAGAGTAAGCCCATTGCTATTCACACAATTAACTTCTACAGTTACTTCTAATGTATACAAAATGACACAAAACAGTAGTAATTGTATTCCGGTTCAGACAGGGAGTAAGTCCAGTACCACATGCCACGGCTGACATAAAATAGAAATCCATAGGAACTAGTGTTAAAATAAATTAATCTATCTAGACGTCTTAATATATATATATATATATATATATATATATATATATACACACACACTCATCTATTTAAAATTATTTTATTAACCTTTTAATATATAAAATAAATGTAATACACAAAACATAAAAATAGATATTTTACTTTAAGTGGACTTTTTGTTAATTTTTTTTAAATGTTTTTAATATATTTAGATTAATTAAATAACTTTTTTCAAAATTAAGTTAATACAGCTGTAGAATGTTTTCCAAGTATGTTCTACACATATGTTCAATATATAAAACCTTTTGTACCTTAATATTTATCTTAAGAATGTTTTTGCTGTTTTATTAACTTTAATAAACTTTGATACTTTTCCTTATACTTCACTAATTAATTTAAAATTAAGTTAATTGTGCTGCAGAATTATTTCTAAGTTTATTCCATACTTAAGTTAAATATTTATAAAGTGAATTCAGCTTAATATTTAGCTTCAAAATATTTTTGCTATTTGTTTTAACTTTAATAATCTTTGAACATTTTCCTTACGCTCCACCAAAGTCAAACTTGTGCCTAGGTGGTGGAGATGTCTGCCTATGTGTGAAATGTTACAAGAAGTATATTTTGTCCCTACGTTAGGCCCCAGCCTTTGGTTTCAGAGGATGGAGAAACATAAACCTACACTTTGCAGTAAATTTACACTTGTAAATGGGAAATAGCCAAAAGTAGTATATTTACTTCAAATTAGGCACAATGACATGTGCAGATTTACTCATATGTAGGTTAACCTTTGTGACTAGCTTGCACTATATTTTATTGAGGATTGTCAGTGTCTTATCCAGGTGACTGGTTGACACCTGTTCGGTATAAGTCAATAAGGACGCTCAATGAAGGACCACACGCCAATTATGAATACAATTTAGCTTTACTAGAATTTCAGGTAAATGTAGGCATTTAGCATATTAACAATAGTGGAATAAGAATAGCAATGAAAAGCATCTATTTATATATAAGTTCACTACAAAGAGCATCTATGTATACATATGGGCAAAGAGTTCATTGACAGATATAAGCTTGGAATAACTGTATACAAAAATGTGTTACACTACGATGTTCAGGAAGTAAAATATAAATGAGTTGAATACTTCAGATAAGCTTTGATTTACTGCACACCAAAATGCATGTTTCAATTACTGCAGCAGGCTCACACTATGATGTTCAGAAAGCAAAATATAAACGAGCTGAATTCTTCAGATTAGCTTTGCTTAACTGCATGCCAAAATGTATGTTTCAATTACTGTAGCAGGCTCACACTACGATGTTTAGAAAGCAAAATATAAACTGAATACTTCAGATTATAAACACAGTGCAAGCATAATAATCAATCATAATAATAGAGCAGAGAAACAAAGTCTTTCATCCCTGTGTGGAACTTAACTTAAAGTCCATGAAATGCTGGGAAGCCCTCAACCGCCTGCTTGGACCTCTCTCCCCCTCAAGCATCACGGTCTCTGAACAGCAAAACAGGGAGGCAGCGCTGGGCCATGGCAGCTTTCACAACCCCATCTGCGAGCTTCAAATCCCTCACCCGCACTTCAATGCTTAGATAACTCAAAGCTTGGATTCTATCTCTTTCTGGCATTTCCTATCTATGTTATCAGCACTTGGCTGCTCTGCCCTTCCCCAGCCTTTGTTTTCATTCCATCTTCTCCCTGTACTCTCGTTCTCAAGGTTGAGACGGAGTCTTCTACACAAACAAGCTTGAAAATAATATCATTAACTTTTCCACATTGTTCGGTGATTTCAGCAGGCATCACGCTCATCTACACAGCTAATTAACCCTTCGCGTCACAATTTCTTCCGCACCTTTCCCTATACTGATCAGTCAGTGTGTGTTGCTTTGTGCGGGATGAGGTACAGGGTTATGGCATGGTGTTTACATGAGCTAAAAGTCCAGCTATACTCTCAGTGTTGGTTTAGTGTTCAGGTGAAAAATGCGTCTACGACTCAAGCTTCATTTCCCTGATGTTACCAGGAAGGCTAACATGCATTTGGGTTACTTTTGTCCCCTGCAGAAGTATTGCAATAGTATAAGCCAGGCTGCCCCTTTACTTTTTTTATCTGGATTGGGATAGATGAGCTAAAATTAATGATGAGCAATGCTGCTCAATATCTTCATACTAGTGCAAATTTATTACCTAAGTCATTTCTGTACCACGATTTGATACCTTTGAACGCCTCCATCATATGACATAGTGTAAATTGAAATGATATGCTGATTAAACTCCTCACTGTGCTAGGGTTGATATTTTTTATGTATTCTGTCTAGCAACCAATTTATAGCACTTTGCAGGGAGGAAAGATGCAGTTAGAGACAAGTGTGGGTCTTTTTCCACAGCCTAGGAATCTTTCAGCTGATATATTACCACAAATTATATTAGCAGCTGGCTTGAGATAATTGTCAGTCCTATTAATATTTTCCAAGGTCCACTTCAAAGCAAAGATTTAGTCAAATATCACATGGTTGGAGTCGTATGTTTAAAACTGTTTTTCTATCTCACTGGGCAGAGAAAGAAACTTTTTTCTAGGGCAGTCAAAAATCGCCATCTGTCATGCAATGGACCATTAGTTGGTGTGGTGTCCAATTCTGCAGTATCTTATGGCAAAGACAAGATTGAACACTTCTTTGTTAGATCTGGACCATTAGAATATTATCAGCGTGCAGGAGAAAATTGATCCCAGGTATCTGCGCATCAATAATACACTTAGATTATACAATTTGGTAGATTCTGAGAATGTTTAAAAGTGGAGCACTGCACACAATATAAAGGGAAGGCAACAGTTGTGAACATTATGGGATTCCTCAAGTGATCATAGTAGAGACATATTCAGGAGGACAAATAACCCTGTAAGTAAATGCTTCAGAGGTTTGTTTGTGGATTGTTACCCAACTCATCTCAAAGAAAGTTAAGTATAACTTTCTGGGCAAAAATTTGAATTTACCCGTTGGTCGAGAAAGGTCACAGTACAAGATTAGTACAACTCTTATTAAAAGAGCAGTTCTTCCTTGACATTAGGAAGGCTTTGGTCCTCTTCTGAAGACACCTGAAAGAAGAATTGTAGCTGGTGATCTGTTCCATGTGGATGAAGAATAGCATATATACCTGTGTTTCAATTATCTGGACCATGGGCAGGAAAACAGAGATTGGTTTGTCATTAACTAGGTGTGTTGCTGCTTTAGAAGTGGAGTTAACAACAAACTATAAGGTGCTGTTGGACATTCACATGTAAAGAGGATCTGTTGAAGAGGGGTTTGAATATAAGGAGAAAGATGTGTGACATATTGCAATCTTTTGCTGGGAAGGCTTTCAGTAAATAAACAGAAGCAACAAAGCAGCAACCAAATTAGCTGTGGCAGTTGGGGAGCCAGTTGCTGGCCATAGCATCCTGAATAATGTTTTTCCTATGTCTCAAGGTGGCTAATTGGGCTGGGTCACTTTTTTAATGGTGTAGGTCTTCTTTCAAATGACCTATCTCATGAGGGCACTGGACAAATGGGTGCATAAAAAGTAATATGCACACAGTAGCCACCTTGAAAGTTGACAAGTCTCCAAACATCTTCTTCTTCTTCTATTTTGGCATTCTGGCAATATGGAGGCTGAAGCCCAAGCTGCTGTGCATGTTGTTTCTATTCTCAGTGAAGGACACCAGGTGGTAGCTGGCCAGGTCCATAAGATTTGCACAAGGCTATTGTGGATGGCAATGAGTAGTGAGGAGTTCCTACAAGATGTAATCCTAAAGATTGAGAGATTGTCAAAGATCTCTAAACTTGTGCCAGATTTTCACAGAAGCAGATGGAATTTCCTTCTTACCCATGGATGTGGAGTCACATAAAAATTTACTTATCCACTATGCAAGCCCACACAAGGGGGAAAGAGGAGAAAATAAAGAGACTGTCTCTCACGTCATCTAAGTCATCTACTGTGTCTTCTACCTACAACCACCTTCTGGATTGTTAGCTGAGATAAATGTTCAGGGTGTTATGTCATCTAAAAGGTTAGTAACACAGTAAAAATGTAGGCCCTCACTATGACATTGGTGGTAAGTACTGCTTACCGCCATGATGACTGCCGCCAACATACAGCCGCCATAGTTGATTACCGCTACCCATATTATGACACACACATAGCAATCCGTCACTATACAGCCACACACACAAGTCCGCCAGCCCAAAGGTCGGTGATAAATTGGCAGTAGCAAAACCCACACCGTATGCCAACAGAACTACGCTCACAACATTATGACCCACGAATCACCGTGGAGGACATTCAATGGCGGTAAACCATTGGCGCTAAATAATGCCGCGCTCAAAATACACACACACTAACAAAACAACACTACATTGGACAATTTGAATAACACACAGTTGACACCCATACACACACCACACTCGCAAACCCACACCACTATAAAACACACACCCACATTACCCACAATCCTTTACGACTAAAAACAATTGCTACAAGAGAGATAGCAAGAGCACAGACAAGACTACAGCCACAAACCACCACCACCTGTACACCATCCACGCACCTTACATCACACACCCCAACAAATCGCCCCACCCACCCTCACCCACACCACTCACACCACACCCATGGCACCACATTGACACCCCAGGTTCTCAGAGGAGGAGTAAGGCTCATGGTGGAGGAAATCATCTGGGTAGAGCCATAGCTATTCGGATCACAGGTACAGCAGACATCCATTGCAAGGAAGATGGAGCTATGGCGTTGAATCGTGGACAGGGTCAACGCCGTGGGACAGCACCCCAGAACAATGGATGACATCAGGAAGAAGTGGAACGACCTATGGGGGAAGGTGTGTTCCACAGTAGCAAGACACCAACCAGCTGTACAGAGGACTGGCGGTGGACCCCCACCTCCTCCGCCACAACTAACAACATGGGAGGAGCAAGTCTTGGCAATCATTCATCATGAGGGCCTGGCAGGAGTAGGAGGAGGACTGGACTCTGGTAAGTCAAATATCTATTACTATCACCCCCTACCTGTTTGCCATCACAAACCCCCACTCTTACCCTCACTCCAATCACTCCACCACCTCACAAATACTCCACCATCACAACTCACCCCTCCCATTACGAAGCCCTACATGTAACACCAATGCACGGACCTCCATCACAGACCTGCATGGACAGCCATCACTAAAACATGCACACTAGAGAGAATCACCTAGCCAATCAAATAACTACTCACACAAGGCAAAGCTGCCAGGAGAATAACAACCATAGAGGGCAACACACCCATGCACAAGATGCCACACGCAGAAACAATAACACTGCATTTATATCCCCACAGGTCAAACACCCATCGTCACCGGAGAGGAGGTGCCAGCAACATCCAGTCCTCCCCCAGAAGAGGCCTACAGTGATGACAGCAGCTCTGGACGCCTGGATCTGGATGACCAACCTGGCCCACCAGGGACCTCCGGACAGTCGGTTACCCATGCACAGTCCCATACCACCACACAGCCTCGCCCTCAGGAAACACCACCACAGTACCCACCCAGCAGGTCCATACCTCTGTCCCCAGGGCACGTCAATCAGCAGTGTGTCCACCACTACAGGGACCCCAGACAACCCCACAAACACGGGACGATAAGGGACCTGGGGTCAGTTGGAGTGGGCACACGGTTCAGGGGACAGAGGCACAGGACAACAGGGAATCTGGGAGAACTGCTGTGCGACAGGGGGAGGACAGGCCCAAGGAACCAACTCTCTAGGAGGTGCTCACCAAGATCCTGGGAGCATAACACCATTCTCAGGAGATGATGTGCCAGATACTGGATGAGTTGCAGGAGACCCAGCGGCTGCAGTAGGGACAGTACCTGGGGATCAGGGAGGACTTGAAGGACATAAACACCACCCTGGTCATCATTGCTGTGGTGCTGGCAGACATGGCTAACACCATGAGGGAGGCAGTGGCACACCAGCGGGCCCCTGACACTAGCCAAACCGCTGAACAGCCTTCTACCTCTGCTGCCGCTAGTGGACAAGAGGCCCCGCCACAGGACCAACAGGCCACCAGCACCCCTCCCCCTGTAGAAGGAGAACCACCCCGCAAGCGGTCCCTGCCATCAATGCAGAAGACAGAGACTACTGCCAAGTCCCCCGCCAGGAAATAAGACTCTCCTGATTGTCACCCTTGTGTCCCACTCTATCACCCTGTACACCTTGAACTGCCATTGCTCCACTTCCTATGCACCCTTGGACAATGCACCTGTGATCACATAGACTGGACTCTATCCTGGACATTCCTCCACCATCACCCCAGCCCATTGCACACCCCCCTCCACTTATTGGCACTTAAAAAAACACCATTTGCAAGTATGGAGTCTGTCAAATGATGAAACTAATTATTTGTTTAACAAGCTTTAAACACTGCAATACAACTGTACAGTAATGTACACATAGGAAAGACCTGTAGTTGGCTGCAGTCAACACACCAGGAGCGATAGTGGGGCACAAATATCTGAGAATAGAGATGCCAAAGGGTATAGTAAGTGGCCATAGAAGTGGGAAAATCAGCCTGCCAGTGACAATGTCAAACACAAAACTGTCAATGAAAAGTGAAGTTAAAGTGTCTTACCTGTGTGCCATTGGAAGCATTGTCGTATTATTGCACTTATGTTGTCCTCATTCTCATCCTCTGCCTCCTCATCTTCACTGTCCACAGGGTCCACTGCTGCCACATGTCCATCTCCAGCCTCATTCTCCTGCAGAAAAGTCACCTGGCGACGTAAGGCAAGGTTGTGCAAAATACAGCATGCCACGATGATCTGGCAGACCTTCTTGGGTGAGTAGTACAGGGATCCACCTGTTAGATGGAGGCACCGTAACCTGGCCTTCAGGAGTCCAAATGTCCTCTCTATGATTCTTCTTGTTCGCCCATGTGCCTCATTGTAACGTTCCTCTGCCCTTGTCCTGGGATTCCTCACAGGGGTCAGTAGCCATGAGAGGTTGGGGTAACCAGAGTCACCTGAAAATATCGAGGGACAACTGCTAGCCACACACTAACCCTTAGGGCCCACACCGTACCCATACACCAACACCAACTGGGTGGGAAGCAGGGCTCACCTATTAGCCACACCCGGTACCTCTGGTGTTGAGCCATCACATATGGGATGCTGCTATTCCTCAGGATAAAGGCATCATGCACCGACACGGGATACTTTGCATTGACATGGGAGATGTACTGGTCCGCCAGACACACTATCTGCACATTCATGGAGTGAAAGCTCTTTTGATTTCTGAACACCTGTTCATTTCTCCGGGGGGGGGTGACAAATGCAATATGTGTACCATCAATAGCCCCAATAATATTGGAGATATGTCCCATTGCATAGAAATCAGCTTTCACTGTTGCCAAATCCTCCACCTGGGGGAAAACAATGTAGCTGTGCATGTGTTTAATCAGGGCAGACAACACTCTGGTCAGCACTATTGAGAACATTAGCTTTAACATTCCTGCTGCCAAGCCCACTGTCACTTGAAAGGAGCCAGTTTCCAGGAAATGGAGCACAAATAGGACTTGAACAAGAGGAGGGATCCCGGTGGACTGACGTATAGCAAAGATTAGGTCAGGCTCCAATTGGGCACACAGCTTTGTGATTGTGGCCCTGTCCAGTCTATAGGTGAGGATAATGTGCCTGTCCTCCATTGTTGCCAAGTCCACCAGGGGCCTGTACACGGGGGATGTCTCCATCTCCTATTCATCCACAGCGCTTGCAATCTAGAGGGCAAAACGGTGAGCAGCTGGTCAGTATTCCATATTTACAAACACTACACTGCATTGCATGTTGTGACTCTAACAGAATATTGTTGGATAGGCCCAAATGGTGCCTATGTGTACTGTGACACAGTTAGGTGCCATGGCCTCCCCCCCCCGAAATGGCATCCGCCTGTCCTGTATGGAGGGACATGTGGAAATGAGGTAATTCCCCTGACGTTGTGCGCCGTTGTGGGTGGCGGTCGAGAACCGCTGTGCAACTCCTCATTGGACACCATTGAGCCCTATGGGTTACAATGGCCAATGGTGATGTACACCGGTGGTGACGGTATGCACCGCCGCAGACGTGACTGCCATTTTGTATGTGTTCACTCACTTGCTAACTGACCTTCAACAGGAGAGGACCTCCACTGCAAGTGCTGCTGTGACCTGTATCTGGAACCGACCATGGCTCATGTCACTGGGGAAAGGGCCCCTGCCTTCACCACGGTGGAGTTGAAGCGACTGGTGGATGGGGTCCTACCCCAGTACCGAATGCTGTAAGGGCCTCCAGACCAACAGGTGAGTGCACTGTGAGCACGATGCATGGGGCATGAATGCATGGAGTGCTGTGTGTGAGGGCCTCATGTGGGGGGGTTGGTGGAAGGGCCCTGGGCAGCATGCTGCATGTATAGTGGGCAATGTCTGTGCGTATGGGGAAGTGAGGGCTATGGTGGGCCATGAGTTTAACAGGCAGGACGGTCTGACTGATACCTTTTCCTATGTGTATTTCTCTGCAGGTCAGCGCCCATCAAAAAAAGGGTATGTGTTATTCCATCACCAAGGACGTGCGGACCCTGGGGGTCTACGGCAGGTGGAGCACCCACTGTTCGAAACGGTTGGAGGACCTGAGACGCTTGGCATGGAAGACGGCGGAGGTCCAGCTGGGGATGGCCTCCCACTGAGGAAGGGGGTGCCCCAGGAGGCTGAATCCACCGACGGTAAGGGCACCAGTGAGACAGAGGGCGAGGGGATCACCACGGCGGAGACTGGAGGGGACAGTTCTGACAGCGATACCTCCTCCGATGGAAGCTCCCTGGTGGTGGCATATACCTCTGTGACCACCCCAACTACAGGTACAGCCACCACCTCCCGTACCGGCACCGCCCTCCCAGTAGCCCCTGAGCATGTTTCCTGTGCCCGCTCACCCAGGAGGGTGGGCATCTCCTTCACCCCAGGCACCTCAGGCCCTGCCCCAGTTAGCTCTGCTGCTCTGAGTGAGGAGACTATTGACCTCCTGCGGTCCACCTGTGTTGGGGTGTCAGCCATTGTGAATGCCATCCAGGGGCTGGCAGCCCATTTGCAACAAACAAATGCATTCCTGGAGGGCATTCACTCAGGCATGGCGGCCCAATCCAGGTTCTGGCCTCCTCTGTGAGGGCAGACATTGTCCCGGTTTCTAGCATCCCCCTTCCAACTTCCTCTACCCAATCCCATTCCCCTCAACCTCAACCTATCCCAAGCACACAAGCAGACCAGCATGCACACACGACAACACACAGGAGTGGTTCAGGCAAACACAAGCACTCACACAAACACCATCCAGATGCAGACATATCAACATCCACTGCCTCCAATGTGTTCCCCTCCTCCTCATCGTCCACCTCCCTCCCAGTTGTGTCTACACGCACACCTGCATGCACTAGATCCTCATCTACTCCCACCATCACTATCACGCCTATCACTATACGCCCCTCACTGGCACTCACCACCCCCACATCCATGCACACGTACCCTGTGTCCTCTCCCACTGTGTCTGTGCCCTCTCCTCCCAAAGTACACAAACGCAAGCACTCAGACACCCAACAGCCATCCACCTCTCAACACCATCTAGCCCGTGCACCTGGACCCAAAATCAGCAGACAGACACCTCCTGCTACCACTTCCTCTTCCTCCACTCCCAAACCTTCACCCTCTTCCCGCCCCAATGTCCCTAAGAAGTTTTTCCTCTTCACCGTTGACCTCTTCCCTACCATTCACCCCCTGTCCTTCATGTCGGTCCAGGATGGTCCGAACACAGGCAAGCACCTTAGCCACCTAGTCTACGGCCACAGTAGTGTCGGCAGCTACTGCAGGTGGGAGAGGATCCCGGGCACCAGGAAGCAACACTGAAAGGGTGCCTGCATCAGCAGCAACTAGGAAGGGCAAGGAGGCACCACCAGCTGCGACAGGGAAGGGAAAGGAGGCACCACCAGCTGCAACAGGGAAGGGCAAGGAGACACCACCAGCAGCATATAGGAAGGGCAAGGAGGCACCACCAGCTGCAACAGGGAAGGGCAATGAGAAATCCCCAGAAGCTGACAGCAAGGGCAAGGGGCCTGCACCAGCAGGCAGGAAGGACAAGAGGCTTGGTGCAGGGACTTATTCGGACCCCCAACCAACAACCATGGTGGTTCAGCCGTCCGAGGCTGCAAGGGAAAGGCTGGAGCCTCCCCCCACCACTGCCAGCACCGCCACCTGCATCGCCGCCAGCACCGCCATCAGCACCACTGCCAGCAACAGCAGCCCCAGTGGGCAGCCATCCGAGGCTGCAGGGGATGGGCTGGAGCCTCCCCCCACCACTGCCAGCACCGCCACCAGCACCACTGCCTGCACAGCAGCCCCAGTGAGCAGCCGTCTGAGGCTGCAGGGGATGAGCTGGAGCCTCCCCCCACCACTGCCAGCACCACCACCGGCACCGCCGCCAGCACCGCCACCAGCACCACTGCCAGCAACACCAGCCCCAGTGGGCAGCCATCCGAGGCTGCAGGGGATGGGCTAGAGCCTCTCTCCACCACTGCCAGCGCCACCACCAGCACGCCACCAGCATCACTGCCAGCAGCAGCAGCCCCAGTGGGCAGCCGTCCCAGGCTGTAGGGGATGAGCTGGAGCCTCCCCCCACGACTGCCAGCACTGCCACCAGCACCGCCACCAGCACCACTGCCAGCAGCAGCAGCCCCAATGGGCAGCCGCGTGAGGCTGCAGGGGATGGGCAGGGGATGGGCTGGAGCCTCCCCCCACCAATGTCAGCACCGCCGCCAGCACTGCCACCAGCACCACTGCCAGCAGCCCCAGGGGGCAGCAGGGGATGGGCTGGAGCCTCCACTGCCAGTCCCGACACCAGCACTGCCACCACTGATTAGCCATCACCAGCGGACAGTGTGTAGTCCTGCATCCATGGGCTGTTGTGCGTCTTTGCCCCTGCAAATCCTGTGGATCTGACACCCAGCTGAGAGACTGTGACCTTGAATTCCAGAATAACTGCATCACAGGGCACAATGCCCCCTCCAGAACCAGTGGAGGAAGCCATCCACTCACCCCATCCTTCCCAGGATGAAGCACAATCGGCACAATGCCCCCTCCAGCACCAGTGGAAGAAGCCATCCACTCACCCCATCCTTCCCAGGATGAAGGACACTGGGCACAATGCTCCCTCCAGAACAAGTGAAAGAAGCCATCCACTCACCCCATCCTTCCCATGATGAAGCACACTGGGCACAATGCCCCCTCCAGAACCAGTGGAAGAAGCCATCCACTAGAGAGACTGTGGCCTTGCACTCCCCAGGACCAAGCAGTGGGCAAACCACACATTAGAGAGACTGTGACCTTGCACTCCCCAGGACCAAGCACAGGACATGTTGCCCCCCTCCAGAGCATGTGGGCAAACCACCCACTAGAGAGACTGTGGCCTTGCACACCCCAGGACCAAGCAGTGGGCAAACCACCCACTTGAGAGTCTGTGGCTCTGCACTCCCCAGGAACAAGCAGTGGGCAAACCACCCACTTGAGAGCACACAGGGCATGTTGGCCCCTCCAGGACCAGTGGTGTTGTACCATCTTCCAGCTGAGGTGCCCCCCCATTCCCCATCTCCCTGAGGTGCCTGTGTATTTTCGGCCTGATGCCCCTGCAGTGTTCTCTCTGTGGTGTTGCAGGAGTGAGGTTGGGCCTTGGCCTATGTGTTGTGGCCCTGTGGCCCACAGACATTGAGGACTGGGCAGTGTCCCTCCATTTGTAAATATGTTCATTCGCATGTATTTTGATGCACTTATTCATGTTATTTTATCGTATTACACTCACTTTCTTCAATTCTTTTGGTCCTTGCATAATTCCTGAAGGGTACGGGGGAATATGTAATGTTATTGCATCTGGTTGTGTGTATGGTGTTGGGGGTGGCAGTGTTGCATGTTGCGTGTGTGTGTGTCACTCTCTTTTTCCTCCCCCCTCCCTTGTGTGCTAGATGGCAGTACTCACCGTAGTCGTCTTCGCTGGCGTTCCTGTTCATAATGCAGCAGAAGGTAGACGAGCATTGGAGATATGTGCAGCTCGGGCTCCATGATGTCGTGGATGTTCCCTGAGACTCCACAGGTGAGTCCTTTGACTTCTGCGCTCTGTTTCCGCCATGCTTTTGATGTTCTTGGTACTGCCCCAGAAAAGGTGGCGGATAGGCCGGTCGTAATAGTGTGGGCGGTACATTGTCTTCCGCCTGGCTGCTGGTGATTACCGCTTTGGTGCTTGTTGATTCCGCCCTGGCGGTCGGTGTGTTAAAGTGGCTGTCTGTCTGAGTGGTTTCCGCCATGATCATAATTCCATTTTGGTTACCGCCGGCATGTTGGAGGTATTACCGCCGCTTTATCACCGACCACCAGGGTTGTAATGAGGGCCTTAGTCTTTTCCTTGAAAATATTTCTACAATTCTATCTTCCTTAACAAACAGTAGATAATACTTTCATTTGCTCTTTTCTCATTGAACTCACTCTAACTCTCAGTTTCTTACACACATATATCTCTTTACCTCTCCCTTCCGGGGAATTTGCCTCTCTCTCTGTTATTTGTCGTTAAAGATGTTGTATTTTCAAATGTTTGTCTCTTTTCTTATGTGTGTGAAATCACAGTTCCAGACTTTGATTAGATTATACACAAATATATATCCTCCAGTTCTTCTATGTTCACAGCTTCTCTTCTGCTATTCCTCAAATTGCTAACTTTCCATTTAACACTTTTTTAAACTGACAGTCTTTGTAAGAAATTGAATAAGCCTAAATACTGCTTTGAACTTCTCAGAGTAAACAGTATGCCAACAGTGAAAGTCTCTCAGGCGTTATGAAATAAAGAAAAAATGTAAACTAGGAACAGTATTCTAAATGGGGAATATTCCTGGTGTGCACACCTACTATTCTCCAAGAGGTGCAGGTGCTGAAAATGAAGAGTTTTCTCCACAATTTCCTCTTCTGGGCAGAAGCTATGACGAGACACGACTTTCCTCAGGTGAAAGGTAGTTGAAGTACGTGTTTCCCTCTGTGACCGTGCATGATGCAGATTCTGCTGCTCATACTTCACTTGACTGAAGACAAGAGTGCTAAATCTTCTTATATGTAGAGTGGCCACCATCTCAAATTAGTCCTGCTGTTCCTTTGTCAGAAACTGGGAAATTAAGCTTGGATGCTGGATTCTCTCTTACCCTTCACTCAAGATAAGTGATTTGGCCAGGCAGTCACCGATGTCCCCTGGGAACAAGCACCCCCTCTATCTGTCCCAGCCCGCACAACACCCCCCAATGAGAATAAAACTAACAAGACCATCAATCACAATCTTTGGGTAAGGGGTCGAAAGGCTGTAGTTATTTACATTTTTATACAAACACATTGCAATCATTTTTATGCACAGTAACCCACCATTTTTACATCTTTGCTTAAAGAGATTGAGTCCTCCCCTTAACAGAGATGCTAATACATAGGCGTTACCTATCCATAACTAAGATTGTTCCTGTGCATCCATTGAATCAAACTTTCATGAGTGAAATCATGACTGGTAGCAGTGTCCCTTCCTCTTAAACCCCTTGTCTAATAACAATGAACTTGGGTGGGTCCCTCCTTATAAGAGAACAAAACCCCCCACCACCAAAACCAGGGTATTCCTGTGCAAGGGGCCCATTTGTCCACTACAATACCTACCTTGGGTACCCTCACACCCATATTCCTCCCCCCAAGGGCTAGCGCTAGCTTGCGCCCACTGGACCTGCACTGGTGGTTGCCAGCTAAGGACCACGTGTCAGCAACCGCGTCCAACCCCCTGTGCCCCTGCAACTTCCTTTGACTTGCTGCTAGAACTCCTTGGAGGGTCCTGTGATGCCGCTCTTATTTTGGTCTAAAAGGATGCCATGCGTAGATCTGAAATGTCCCACCAATAATGACCTCACCTGCCACAGGCCAGGAGAGTTTACCTACTATCTGCTCCTCCTCCCCACCATGGCGTGGGTGATGGACTAGCCAGGCCAGGATATCTTCAAGAAACATTTCATTACCTATCTTAGACAAATGGACCCAATCCTGCAAGAACAAATGCTCACCCTTGATGCAACCAGGAGCTATAGATGTCAACCTAGCTGACCCATGTTGGACCATGCTAGAACAGATTCCAGAAACCTGTTCGTGAACCAGCACTTTGCTGAGATAACCAGCTCAAACAAGTCTTTTCATCCAATCTCTGTTAAGTCATTGCCACCAGTAATAACCTCAGGCGTGTTAACCTGTGGGACAACAGATTGTCCAAAGCAGTTCTCAGATTAGCTAAGCGCAAACCTCCTTGACCACAGAACCTCAACTGATAGCCACCTTCCTTGGCCCTAGCCGCGTAGATACCTGTGGAATAATAAACCTTTGTCCATCTCACATATGAATGACCCAGCACTTCCGTAACCTCCTCCGTTCCGGTGTGGACAGAGGGTACTGAGGTATCCAGCTGCTGTCTCAAATCCACACGCTGTCTACCAGTGTCAACAGGAGAAATAGAAAAAGGGGGTGGGAGAAAGAGATTCGAGACAGCTGACTGTAAGTTCAGTCTCACATAGCATTTGTAACAGTCTGATCTCCACTTTCCGATACTTTGCCCTGCCAGCCCGGCTAGCCCAATATCCACTGCAGCAGTGGCAGCCCCAATTCAAAATTAATGTGAGCCATACTCCATGGGATCCAAACTCGCCGCCTTCAAGGCACTGTCCAACACCCTACAGAACTGAAACCTAATAAGTGATGTGCCATCTGCATGTACCCAGAAGGGACCCATGGATCTCCGAGTACGTGGGCCAAAAAGGTCTCCAAATTCCCCAGAGGGCAATACTCATTACCTGGGCCGTATGCAGCAGAATGTGTTTTCCCCTTCCCATCTGGTTAGACTTGGAATGGGAGATTGTTATTGCCAGGGAGCCATTTGGCCAATGAACGTCTGCCTACTGTAGAGCCCCCAACAGGTCCCTCTTGTTTGCCACCAGTTCAACTACTCTCAGTGCTCCAAACATTGCTAGGGCAAATGCTGCCTTGAAGAGACAAACCTCACCCTGTGATCTGCAAATGTTCCTGAGGGTGGACATGATGGCCGCTAGCTGAACCGTGTTGATGGGGCACCTCGAGTCTGGCTTAGACCCATCCAAATGCTGCCAACCCTTAAATGCTCTCTGAACCAGGAAAGCCTTTGTCGCATCAGCATGCCCTGACATCTTCGCAAAGAGCAATACTGCAGCAATATGGCTCCTTGTGTATGCAACTGTCTGCCCCTCCTGTCTCAGGAACCCCAGAAATGTCACCACTAACTCAGGAGCAAACCACTCCCCTTCCTTTGCATGACCTAGAAATTTGACGTAAACGTTGAATGTTCCTTCATAAGCACGCCTCGTCCTGCTTGCTAAGCTGGCTGCCACGAGGTCTGGTAAGCTGTGGCACCAAACTGCCACAGTCATTCTGGAAATAGTGTAGGTTACTCAGCTGTTACTGGGTGATGGTACCTGAAAGACTGCACCTTAAAATGAGATAAAGCATCTGCTGCATTCTTCAGTACACCAGGTGCATGCTTATACTTAAAAGTGACATTCAATCTTACGCACAAGAACACAACCTCTTTCATGAGTCTAAGGATCATCTTGCACCTGGCTGCCTGCTGATTGATGCAGTCGATCACAGTCATGTTATCTGACCAGAATACCACGGACTGGCTGCAAAACTGATCAGGCCAGGCTGTGAGAGCCACTTAAATGGGCAAGAGTTCAAGAAAGCCAATATCTGCCACTAGCTGAGTATGCCACTCAGGACCAGAATGGTGCCAAAACCTTCACTGCCAACTGCATACATAAAGAGACCTAATTCCTCATTAGAGACCTAACTCCTCATTAGTCTTAGCCAGACATGGCCACACTACGGTCCCATTGAAATCTTTCAGAAAGGCCTCCCACACCCTCATATCCTGGTGAACCTCTGATGACAACCTGTTATGGTGGTGCTTAGCTTTCAAGCCCGGCATGGCTTGTGCAATTGACTGGGAAAATGGGTGGCCCATGGGAATGATGTGAAGAGCAAAATTCACCTGTCTGGCTACCACTTGCAACTGATGTAAAGTCACCTTCCTTCCTTGCCCCCAGGCACTCCTTCAGGACTTGCAAAAAAGTGTTAACTTTCTCTAAGGGGAGCCTAGATTCACCGGCCACTGAGTCCACTCACTCCCTAAGCTGTGGCAGGGCCATAGGTCTTAACCTGCACAAGGAGCACCTCAAAGATCCCCATCAGTTCCTGAAATAACTGCAAAGCCATACTGAGAGCCGTACTGAGAGGGCTTAAAAACAAGAAGTCGTCCAAATAATGCAATATCCACTAGTGTACTGACCTCTCTCTAAACACCCATTCTAAAAATGTCCTGAACATCTCAAAATAGGCACAGGAGACTGAACAGCCTATGGGCATGCATTTATCAAAATAAATTGAGCCCTCAAACTGGAAGCCCAGTAGTTGGAAATCATTCGGGGGAAAAGGGAGCAACTGGAAAGCGGACTCTATGTCAGACTTTGCTAGTAGTGTCCATGCCCCAGTTCCTGTAGCATTGCAGCATTGAGACAGGATGTGCACCTGACTGAGCATAATGCCCCATCAATTGCTTCAGTCACCAACTGACCCCTGGGTGCAGAAAGGTTGAGCCTTAACCTGCACGTTCCCGTTTTTTTCTTGGGGACTACCCCCAGTGGGGGGCATTCAAAATCATCAAGTGTGACAGCCACAAAGGGGCCTGCCACCCTCCCCAGGTTCCTTTTTTGTCAATCTTAGCCCTGACTTTGCTGTGATTAAATCTGAGAAACTGTTGATGCTTGCAATCTGGGACCCCTACAAACCCAGCTGCTGAGATCCTAAAACCATCGGTAAAACTTTCATACATAGCCTGTACTACTATGGGGTTATTATGGACATTAAGCCATGCCCTCATTGCCCACCAATTAACTGGGGAGAGAGCCTTGATCAGAAGGGAATGGTCAGTCCCACTTTTTTACATTTCTGTCCTTTGACTTTTGGAAATATTTTGCCTCCAGCTGGAATGGCAAGCCACAGAAGGGACAGCAATGCTTGAATTTGCATGTCCCGGAAGGATCTAGTACAGGATCTTTTATTGAAATCTCAACAAGAGTGCCCCCCACACCCGGGCTGCCACTTGCCCCTGCACCCACCTGAAAGTGGTGACTAAGGGTGGCATCAATACACTGGGGCTTCATGAAATGTAACCAAGTATTTATGTCTATCTGATCCCATGTCAGCCTGGGCCTAGTTACTCTGATTCTACAAAATTCTTTATCATAATCCATCCAGGCCATGCCACCAAACTTGTCATGCACACATACTATTCTTGCACTTCTATCTTTGGAAAATGCTCAGCTATGATAGTTTGGGAAATAGTGAATCCTTTCACACAATTCAGTAACGTCTCCTCTACCACCTTTTTGTCCAGCCAATGGCCGCAATCCTTAGAGTGGGAGCACTCCTTGCACCACTTGCCTTCCTCCCTTTTGGACCTGCCCCTACTCCGGACCCGAACCTCTACTCCGCTTCTTAACAGGGGGGCATGCTGCCCTATATGCCCACCCAGGCTCCTATGTCATACCTCCGGTGACGCCGGTTTACTTTATTGACCCCCAGGGGCCTATGGGTGCAAAAGGGCTCCATCCTGCGTAACAATGCCTCCATATTGATCTCAGCCTGTGCACGCTTGGAACTCTTCTTCGCATCACCAGGCATTCTACCACAGGGGCCTAGCCATATACCAGCCAAAAACACTACCCACAACACCTCTGTGGTACCCAGCAGCATAAAACTCACTCTATGGTGAGAAACAGACTAACCACCCCAAACCAAAATCCTGGTGGAAAAGACCAAACACCACTCATGGTTCCACTAAAGCCAGGAAATGAGCCGGGAATATTGGAGCCTTCAAAATCACTCGTAAACAGATACCAGAACTCACGTAATGCAATAATCTCATAAAATGCCTTAGGTCAGTCTACAGTGTACCAGAAAATAGGCCCTTACATCCAGGTTACTTCAAAAGAAATTCCTTTGGGCCTATCCTGGCCCTACAACAACTGCAAGGCAAACTTGCTTCACCCACCACAAATGCAAGCCAAGTTGCACTGCATAAGGAGCCCCCCCAGCACTGTATAACCCAGCCAGCTACTGAAAGCTTATTGTCACAGAAAAAAATGCAATCTCCATCTCATAAAGTCAGCCAGCCCGTGGCAGCTTATTGCCAGTAAATACAATGTTGTAATCAAGTGCACACTGCACCCAACAGATAAATTAGCGACCCTCCCTTACCAACCTTCACCTCCACAACTCCTGCGAACCACTGGATTTTGGTTGAAACTTTCAATTATCCTTCAACTACAAGTGTGATATGGAGAACCAAACCTTCTCCCCTTTAGAGTACTCAGGACTGGATCTTCTTTTCTTATCTGCCAGACTTTTGTAAGAATCTTTTGCTTTCTGTAAGTTTTCTCTAGCTGACTGATAAGCGGTTTGTAATTCTCTAAATAGTATTCCTGCTGCTGGTGCAGTTTCTACCTGTTTGACCACCAGTATAGTTGGGTGTCTGCCATAATTCAAATAGAATGGACAGTAGCCAGTGGAGGCATGGATAGCATTATTATAAGCAAAATCTGCAGTCCAGATTAATTCTAGCCATTCTCCCTCCTGATGAAATAAGTATAGGTTTAATTCCTGATTGAGTTGTTCTGTTTGTCCATCAGTCTCTGGGTGGTAATAAGTAGAGAACCAACAGTCTGTCCCAAGTCAGTCTTTTGATAAATGCCTTCCAGAATGGGATAAGAATTAGGACCCTCTGTCCGTCTGAGATGAGGACCATAGGTACCCCATGAGCCCTGAATATATGCTGGGTGAATAGTTGAGCTAATAATTGTGCTCGGTAATTCCTTTTAAAGGAAAAAAATGGCTCATTTTACAAAAAGTATCTAAAAATACCAAGATGATGTCCTATCCCTGACTTGAAGGAAGATCCACTATCAAATCCATTGTGGCTGTCTGCCATGGATAAGGTGGAGTTGGAAAGGATTACAAAAATTCCTGAGGTGCTTGTCTGTTTGCCTTGCCTTTAATACACTTTCACAAGTTAATACATATTGTTCTATCTGAAGGTCATGTCCAGCCACCAAAATTGTCCTTTAGTTAGCTCCGTAGTCTTTAGCACTCCTTTATGTCCTGTTAACTGGTCATCGTTAAAGACTTGCAAAATCACCTCTTGTGTTTCTTTGGTGGGTAGGTATAACTTTTTCTTGAAACACAGAAGACCATTTATATTTCTTTTGCAGAGCTTTCATCTGCCCATTCTTCTCTGGTGATAACGATTCTCTCACCTTTTCTTCAATTTTTTGGGACGATGAGGCACAAACAATCTTTTCTGTAGGAAGAAAAGTTAGCTTTTTGTGCCTTCCTGGATTCAATTCAGGCCGTATGACATGACTTGGTACTCAAAAAGACCAAAACTAGTACAGATTGCCATCTTCCATCCATCTCCTTCAGCAACCCTGATTATATGTTATGTACCTCTTATGTCTAGTTTCATGCATACCTTGGCTCGCTTAACTTCATCTATGAATACTGAAATTAGGAGCAATGGGAATCGATTTTTTATGGTGAACTTGTTTAAAGCTCGATAATGAATGCAGGGTCTGAGCTCACCAGTCTTCCCAGAACAAAGAAAAAGGGAGAGGAGATTGGAGATTGAGACGGGCAAATGAAACCATTAGAGAGCTATTGTTCCAGGTATTATTTTAGATATTGATTCTTGGTCTCTATCAATGTATACATTATCCTACACAGTAGAGTGGCTCCTGTCTGAAGATCTATTTTATAATTGTATGATCGATGTGGAGGAAGCTTATTTGCTTCAACTTCATTAAGTATTGTCTCTATATCTGTGTATTCAGTTGGAATCTCAAATGTGCACATTACTTGATTTTATCGTGCCAAAGTTTTACCTGGGATATTTGTTGAACTCCTTTTGCACCAATAATGCAATGCTCTACTAACAATAACATAAGTTCATCTTCACTATCCTTTTCTTCCAATCAATGGAGGGATTATGGTCTGTAAACCATGGTAACCCAGGAATAAATTGGAATTCAGGAGCATCAACTAAATTGAAACTTATCTTTTCATGATGACCATCTAGACCTATCAATTTTACTGTTTCAGTTTCTTCAGTTATTGGCCCAGACGTTAAATTGGTACCGTCACCAGCCCAGACTGTCTCAAATACCTTCTTTCTGATTGAACGAAGGGCAAATCATTTTTGCATATTTTATGTCACAATAATTTCCATTAGCTCCTGAGTCTATCGTTACTGAATCCCTTGAAACTTCTTTCCTGCTGAATCCCAAGGTTAGTAATATCATCATGTGAGGGTCTGCATACTGTAGCATATTAGTGATTGACTGTTGAGTTGGAGTTGTCTTTTCTTCAACAGCCCCCACCAGAGCAATCCCTTTACTGGTGGGGCTTCTGTTTTAACTGTTGGTTATTTTTAGGTTGCTTTGGGCACTCTTTTGACCAACTTTTCAACAATACATACACGGATTTCCACATCATAGGTTGTTAGATTGGGGTTTTTGGTTGTCAGAAAATGCACCCTGGAAAAAAGCAGGAACCACCACTTCTAGTCGGGGTAAGTTAGAAACACACTTGGATATAACCTGTGCTCACCCTCTGTTTGCTTGTCAAAGAGCAGGAAGGCTTATCAAAAGAGGCAATCTGTAAGGAATTTGTGCAACTGACACACAGTAACTCAATGTAAACACCACAAAAATACTTCACATTGGCTTAAGAAAATAGAGAATGTTTCTATGAGTATATCAAGACCAAAACAACAACAATGCAATAAGTAGAAACTGAGTTATGTATTTTTGAAGAGTAAATCAAAAATAGTGCTTAGAAGTTACTATCACTAAAAGGTTGCATGAATTTGTGCTACACCAGGGTAAATTCACAGTTCAGGCTGAATGCAATGGAGGGCAGGCCAGCTAGAGAGCCCGTGCAGGGACTGCTGAAAAAGTAC